>NW_025814835.1:4375000-4517500 GCF_022079265.1 Lynx rufus | reverse complement strand
TTCATTGAAATTGGTTTGTGTGGCTTGACATTTTATTGGACCAAATTAAGTCTCTCAAGATAACCGTAGTTGGCTGCAGTAGGGAAATTGACATCATTGCAGTTCTCCTGGATATATGTTTTCCAATCAAATGAGCTGGTTGCTTTGAAATTTTATGAATTTTCTTTGAAATTTTCCCAGCTTGGCTTTTATAGATTATGCTGCTTTAGTTAGAAGGGATTTCAGGTTGAATCACGTTAAAAGTTTATTCAAGAGGCATGGTCTCAATTTTCCATATCTTGAGTAACTGTAGAATCTTGTAGCTATTAAAACTGCCACTTGCCAACTGAAGTTAGTAATATGAGTTTATGTTTAAACATCTGGAAAATACCGGGCCTTTTTTTATATCTTGGTTTCAAGATTAAGAGAATTTTTTCCCCATCTAAGTATAATATTAATATATTTGTAGAACTAATATTACTAGCCATAAAGATAG
Source organism: Lynx rufus (assembly GCF_022079265.1). Classification (NCBI taxonomy): domain Eukaryota; kingdom Metazoa; phylum Chordata; class Mammalia; order Carnivora; family Felidae; genus Lynx; species Lynx rufus. The sequence goes on along the minus strand of NW_025814835.1, from coordinate 4,517,025 downwards.
AATCTGTTTTGTACTCAGAAAGTTAGTGTGTGAACTGTGGGTTTTAGAAATTAAGTGGATTTCACCGTCATATATTGATTTACTGTGAATTCATTTCAATTTCAGTAATGTCTTTTATAAAATAGTGATGTTGAAATCAACAAGTTTGAAAAAATTATTTCTCACATAATTCACACATTAATTATTTCAAGTAAAAGGGCTATCAAACTAATATAATCATGTATACTCAGTACTTCCTTATAATAACTTATTTAAATAGCATATGTTATTTGAAAGAAATAAAACAAGCTATTTTAGTTTCTTTCTGTTTTGGGAAAAATTTGAATTTACGTTGTTGGTCTGTGTTTTATCATGAACATACTAGTATATTATTCATTAGAATCTTTTTGTTTGATGAAATTTATACCTGTTGAAATAATTTTAACCAATGGTCAGTTACTGACTCTGAAGCATCATTAACAATAACTGAAATTAAATCATTGCATCGCAATAAGTCTTGGTAATTCGTGGAATAGTTCTGATACTGAGCATTTATATTTTAAAAAAGAAATTGGTAGTAGACATGCCATTAGATCATTGATATTGAAGGAATATTTGAGGAAGTATAAAATATAGGATACAGTTTTAATTTCTTGCCCATCAAGAATGACATTATTTACCTAGAGTGTACTTAGCACCCTAAGTCTTTCTGCTAGTCAGATCATGCAGTAAATATGGCAGAACTCTGATATTTAAACAGAATTCTTATTTTAAATTTTCTCTCTAACAAAAATTAAGGCCGTGTTCTGGCCAGACTTTTTTCCCTCAATTTTTGTTTTCATTTTTATGAAAATTCTTTCAATGCCAGGCTGAGTAAAATACGGTACCCAAATTTGGATTCTCCGTTTAGCTTACAATTTGGTCGCTAAAGGCACTTGCTGAGTACTCTGACTTTACTTTTAGTAATAGTTTTGGAATTTGTGTAGCTACATGTTTTAAGAATGTAAGTCTTGGGATACATAGGTTAATAAGACCAAGAAAATCTCTTAGTGATGGAAAGCAATTTATATGGAAAACAGAAAATTAGTTTAAAAATAACATTTTAAACTACTAAATCATATATCTTTACAGGTTTGAGATTGTGAGGCTGATATAATAAATTTTATCTTACTGTATCTAGGATTGTTCATTTTTCTGGTCCACTAAATTAAGCACAAAGACTACAGGTTTTTTACAGAGAAACATGATATTAAGCATTTGCTTTAACTGTTCATTTCCAGTAGATGGCTACAGTTCACTACCAAATTGAACTTATAATAGATTTTTTACAGTAACTAAATCAGAAGATGAAGGTTGAATTACTATAAATGAGCTGCCCTGTACATTTTTCTTATTTCGTGTGCTTAGTCATCTAGCATCGTTATTTTTAAAAGAACATCTTTTTAAAATGACTGAAAAGTGCTATTTTCGCTGTGTCCTCTTTGATCAGTGTGTAGTAATGCCATTATTTATTGTTTCATCACAAATTGTTTACTTTTAAAAATTCTGTATTATGTGAGGAATACTAGTAATTACTGAATTATGTAAAAAATTGTACTGTTATATGAGTTCTTATTATACAGTCCATAAGTTATTGCTTCCCTAAATTCAATCATTTTATTTTAAAATTTATTTTAGCTTTTATACTGAAGCACCGTGAGCCATTTACACACATATATATGCGTGCTTCAAAAAATACATGTTTTTCATTAATCTGAATAGGAACTTAAATATCCTAGACATAATTTAATCAGGCTACAATAAAATACATACAAGTTTACTATTTGGAAGAATATTTGTTAGCTTATAAAGTACTTAAAGTCTGCCTTGCGGTTGGACGTGTGTCTGTCTGTCCACTGGGCTGTAGAAAGAGCTTGTGAGCCGAACACTGAGATGATCAGTATCACTATCGACTTTTCACCCTCATCCATAAATATCACCATGTGGTATCTGAGTAAATGAGCCTGAATTTATTGTGTATGTGGGGGTTTTGAATGCAACAAAAAATGTGAAAAAGACTAGACTCCCCCCCCCCCGCCCCAGGACTACTGTGTGATTTGTCTTCTTTCACTGAATATTTGTTTTTCTTTATTTGAGTTGTGTGTGTGCGTTGTGTGTGTGTGTGTGTGTGTGTGTGTGCGCGCGCACGCACATGCACATATATAATATCGATGTGATTTTATGTCCTGCAGGTATTGGTTGAACCAAGCAGTTCAAGGTTTAGCTTTCTGTTTTATTTTACAAGTGAAAATGTTGCTTTTGTGTGGTACTGTAAGACTGTAATTTCAGATCCTTTTTTAATCAACTGCCAATTTATATGGCTGGCTACAACTGCTTAATCTATTATTAATAAGCATTTTGCTCGGCTATACAAATTATAAAAATAATGCCAAGGTTCTAGGAGAATTTTATTTTCACACTTAAGAGTTTATTGTATAAATTTCACATTCTCCCTTGAAGACAAATGAATTATTTTGTATTTTTTATTGTTGCTACTGTATATATTTATCATTATAATAGAAGCCTATTAAGAATTGGGCTGCAGTTGTAACTAATTAAAAGAAATTTCATTCACACATTTTGTTAAGGGATACTTGGAATATTCAGATGAGTCTTTGTGAATCAAAGGGACTTACACAACTTGAGTTAGGTTACTTTCCATAAAAATAACTGACTTGTTTTTCCAAGACACTTAAAATTTAGTAAACGTGAGGGTTTTTTTTTTTTTTTCCTGGTATGCAGTTCATTTTTTATGGATGTGTGTTAGTGTTCATATATGTACCTGCATTTGGACACACACATGAGTAATCCTTTATTTGTTAAAGACCTTGAAGGACAAAGGATGTTTGACCCCACCCTGAGACCATGCAATGTAAGTTTACAGAAGGATCAGGGAACACAGATTTTAATAATGCAAACAATATTAGTCCTGTCCCCTCTGGCGTTTCAAACCTGGACGTACTGATTGTATACTTTGATTCCTAAACCATGGAGATCTATCCTATGCCCTCGGGAGCACCTGGCCAAGCTAAGAACATTTCAGTGATTACAAGGATAGTGCCTAGAGGGCAATTAAGGGACAGGGCAAGAGGCAGCCCGCGATGAGTCCCTGTAGCCCTGTAATGAACCGCAGAAAGGGAAGCAGAGACTAGGCAACAGTGGTGGCTCAGACGGACGTTGTTGAGTAATGTGGAGACTATTTACTGAGCATATTATTTTTGTGGTTTGATATTTATATAATCAGAGGCAGATATTTAACATATCCTTTCCAATTGTTAATAATTTAAATTTTGTTGATAAAAGCCATTGTTGTTTTCTAGGATTGCTTTTTACTGTGCTGAAACTTGATTTAAGTGATATACTTGCTTTGAATGCACTATTTTAGGAGGTTATTTTCCTAACTGTTGAGCTTGTACATGTGTTTTTCTTTTACTGACGTACAGTAATTTTAGTCAGATATTTCACTAGCTTTTTTGTGTGTGTCTGTGTGGGCTTCCTGTTTGCTTATTCATTAAATTTTCTGAGTTGTTAATATCCACGGTGGAAAGCAGACTTTCCTTGTTCAAGACTGTGAAAGCTGTAAAATTGAGGGTAATCTCTTAAAATATATCTTTTTTGGGCATAATTATATAACAAGGATTATAACAGAAGGAGCATTTTGTGTAGTATGTGTAATTCACACAAGAGTGTTGATTGATTTAAAATCTCATTTATTTCACGATTTCACGGCTGATTGTTCTGACTCCTATTTGTTGCTTACATGCACGTTAAAAGCATATAATGCAGGTGTATTTCTGTGTGATTTCCTCTTTGTCCACTTGCATTACTGTGGGCAAAAACAAAAAGAGAGTGAAGAGGAAGACTGCTATGAGCATGAGATCTGGCGCAGTAAGCCGAGTAATCTCCTTTAGCTGTGGTCTTGCACACAGGTATTCACGTGTGGACGCTCCTCCCTCAAGGCCTTTGCTGTGTATAAGCTCAGATATGCCGGCTGGGCTGAGCCCAGGGAGAGCTGACCTGCCCTGAAGCATTCACCTTCAGAACACTTGGCTCTCAGCTCCCTCTTCTCTGCATTGTGTGAATCACTTCTCCTACCGCACGGCCACAGTGACCACCGCACTTGTTCTGTAAATACGGACTGTCCCCACTGGGGAGAGTCAGCCGTGCAATTTCTTGCGTGACCACCAGGGGGAGTTAAGGAGTGTCCCTAGAATTTCTCCCCCACTTCCAAGGTCTTCCTCCCTCATTTCTTAACCTGGTCTCCCTCCCCACCTCCCTTCCTTTCTTCTTTTCCTTCCTTCCTTTTCCCTCCTTCCCGTCCCTTCCCTCTCCTCTTCTTTCCTTTTCTTCCCTTCCCCTCCTTCTTTTCCTCTTTGTGTGTGGAACTGGAAATATTACTGTAACCTTACCTCCCAGCACGGTTCAACATCACTACAATATAAACAGCAGTTCATCTTTATTATTTTTTTTTTAAGTTGCTTAGTAAACGTCCTGTGTTTTCCTCACTGCTATTTTCATACTCACAGGATGACAAGGTTTTACAGTTTTAATGAGTAAAGAACTCTTAGGAAAGTATTACTACCTAGGTGAACATTGAATGGAGTTTAAAATACTACAAAGGAAAACTGTGATGTATAAAATGTCAATATGATGATTAGAAATGATGTGTGTAAAAATACTGTAAAATAATTATTTGGAAATTGTTTCAACCTACTTTTGTTTTAATTAGAATGACTCCGAGAGATTGTGAATATTCCTGAATTTTTTCTTCTTAATTAACGTATGTTTAGGGTGGCCTGGACTTGGGCTTATGTTACATGATTATTTGCTTGGAGTATTCTCGCGAAAACCGGTCGACATTTATTCAACTATGATAGCTACTAAATTTGATCTAAACATCCATAAAGAAGATATTTTAGCTTCCTCTAAACAATAGCTATTAATGTAAATTTCAGTAAGAATTTAAAATGCTGTGTGTGTGTGTGTGTGTGTGTGTGTGTGTGTGTGTGTATGCATGCTTTAAATGGGGTGGTTAAAATATAATATTCATATAATGTTTTTTTACTTTTTTGTATATTCATCTGGGGAAATTTGAGCACATATTAATATTTTTCTCCCTAAATTTGTCTTCTCTGGGTATTTAAAGATCATGGATTTTTGAAATAGCTAGAGAACTTAACGCTGGTATGTCTTGGGCTTTATTTCTGATTTCATAAACACATAAATTTTTATTTTTTAAAGATTGCATTTTAATGATTTTCATTTTATCCTCAGGATTGATTCTTTTGTTTTTTGTAAAATAAACCCGTTCCATTGTTCATTGAAATGCCTAACATATGCAGAGTTGATTAAGCACCATGTAGGATGTTAGTTATTACAGAATAAATGCATATAAAAATGGATGTCTACTTACAAAATTGGAAAAAAAATTGTGAAATAAAAAGATATGTCTGTCTTTTACTTAATTTTGAAGTTGTTAACCCTGCTTTCCTTAGCTAAAATTCATGGCTGTATTTGTATTTGTCTGAACATTGTAGGAAATTTATTTATATAGTTGAATGGTAAATCATCTTAAAATTATGCTGACAATGGTTGTAGGAGCTATGGTTGATCGTTGTGTTGGAGAAAACAAATACGGTAAACATTTGCGAATCTTTTAATGATTATATTTCTTGATAGCTTTCATAAGAAAGCACATAATCTGTGATGACTTCAATAAAAAAAAAACACGGCAGCAAAAGTTTTTGAGTTAGCGGCAAAGTAAATGGGGCAGGTTTTGCATTTTGAACACAAGTGTTATGAAGTGTGATTGGATTTGTCGTGAAAGTGTGTCAGTATTAATAAAAGTATTTAGGTACAAGTTTGCTGGGCTTTGTAGCCTTTTTAAGGTTAAGGATTGGTTAATGTGAAAAGTCACTTCTGTGCGTTTGGTAGTATACAGAAAATGACAAATATATTTCTATGCGTTTTGGATTATTATGCCATTTCTTATTTCAAACCCTTTTTGTCAGGACACCAGGCAAAACAATGATGCTTTGAGGACGTAATTAAAGATATTGTTCAAAGAACAACTTTCTGCATATTTGAATTATTACTGTCATCAAAATCATACAAATATGGAAATATGATTGCCAGAAGCACATAAATCAATGATCAGCATGGCCTCAAAATCCAATAAATATGTAGAGTTAAATACTTTAAAATGCAAATTGTGTCTGATGATTTGCATATGGTAGAGTTTAAAGGGAATTTGTTGCTTGACAACCTCTAAGGTAGCAGTTAGGGCTGTGGGTAAACATGGGTTTTTTTATTCATCTTTGGTCAAGTTGCACACGTGATAAATGATGGAAGAGACTGCCTTCCTTGGTTAAAATGACTGCAGTCTTCACTGAATCCTAAACTGCCTTGAAGTCATCTGAATAATTAAGAGTTAATTATTCTTCATCCATCTAGATCAGAAAAGGACAGATTTAGGGAAGGAATTTATAATTTTTGCCTCACGTCCTGTCATGTCGTAATGTGATAAAGTAAACTGACTCCAAATAATATCTAGTGACCTGATAGTAATTATGCCTCACAAAACATTTCTGTTGCGGTGTTTTAATTGCTTACATCGATTCTGGAAAGTACACATTAACAGACTTATAAGTTTAATTGTCTCCAAAGAAAGCAGTATAAAATCCATGTTCTATCACTGCTCTGCTTTAAGTTGGTCGCTGGGTCCAGGCCAACACAGCATGGAAGTTTCTGTGTGTTCTTGTGGAAATAGCAAGCAGCGACTCCTAAAATGTTGGTGGAGGAGATTATAGACACACTGGGAACAATTATTTTAAGAAGTTCTGTTCCAAGGGCAATGAATCTAAAATAGGTGAAAACCTATTTTAATTTGGAATATTGAAATAAAAAAACTGTTTAAACAACTTCGTTTTCTCATAATTAATGTAACGATGGAGCAGATAACTCATGCAGATTTACCAATAATGCACATTATTTTAAGAGGCTGAAAGAAGACGCCGGAAAGTTGAGAAATAAACTGATTCATGCCCTTATTATCTGGTAAGAGCAGATGGCATAGAATTCACATAGAAAACCCAGAGTCTACTTAGTGGATTTTTTACCACATGATTTTCTTTGAGAACAGACTGTTTTGTGAATGTTTACTGATCACAAGAAGAATTGTAATAAAGAAATCAATATGCATGATCCCTTTCCATGTAGTACAACAGGGTTACACTGTTAGGTTAAATACAGGCAGCTTTCCTTTTCAGAAAATCAATTTGCTGTGTAGCCTGCAAAGCTGGTCTCCTCACAGAGCCATTTTGTGTTGTGCACACAGTAAATTCTGTATTGGCACCTTCAAATAGTATTGACTTCTCAGAGGCTGTGAGCTTAGTAACCTGACTTCAAGAAGAAAGGCCAAGTCCCGTAATGATTTAAAAAAAAAAAAAAAAAGGTATTATTTCTCTTTTCATATTTGATCACAAACTAGTCTTCTTTAAAAAGCCATTCCTTGGTTTTCATATTTTAAAAAGTAGAAATGCCAAGTGGGATTTTAGTGAGCAATATAATTTTTATATTCATTAACTCTATCTGTTTCCATCCTGATCAAGTGTTTCCACGTTCCCAAGTTACCTGCCTTTCTCAAAAGCGCATTTTTAGGGTAAGCAGCAATTGTTGCTTATTTTGAAAAGTTGGAGTAAATGTGAAAAGATGACATTATGTGATAGTTTCTTTGTCACTTGCCTCCATTTACAAACAAAACAAACAAAACCTATTTTAGAGAAGAAAAAGTTTACTGAATACCCAGAGTCCCTCAGTGACTATATGTCGTGGTTACTAAGGCAAATATTTAGGGAGCACGTGTGAAAACGTTTTATTTTTAGATCCTTTCCTCCTCACGCTAAATTTGGCTCTTAAAATGCTTGTGCCATTTTTGATGTCGCTGTTTAATTTAAAAGACCAACCCTCCCATTTAATGATCATATTTTTATGAAGTGGTTCTGCTCGGTCCTGACTCTCTGGTTTCTGCCAGCGCAGTTACAGTACGTTGTAGTCACCCTGGGCTGACTCACAGGGCTGTAAGCAGTGTCTGTGTTTAAATCAAAAGTACAAGCTTGGTTTCCAGTGGCATCAGCTGGGAGACAGCAAAGCTGGATGCCTTCAAGTCTGCAGTCTTGTGAGGTCCACTTCCTGTTCTTTGGTTCCAGACACTCTTCGATCTTTGCAAGACCTCTTCTGTGTGCTGCAGCGTCTCATCGTGAGTTTTCTGTTAATGAACATGCACACTGAGATTGTAACTAACTGGAAGGGCTTTAACCTGTTAAATTTTACCCCAGCTTTTTAGGGAAGTGGTGACCCCCATTAGGCTAGGAATGTAAACCAAGCAGACTAAATGTTATCAGTGATTTCTGTATTTTAATCAATCCGTTCCCATTATCCCTCCTCTTCTGTTCGTGGGACCTTCGTGTGATAATAACGGGCCTTGTCGCACAAGAGCGGATGACCACAGGAAATGCTTTGAGAGTACAACGTTAGGTTTGGAAAAGTTCCCAAGCAGAAGGAGAAATAGGTAGGTTTTGGTTAGGCTGTGTATACTTACCCATGTTTTAAATGTTTATAAGAACCTCTAACATTTAAAAAATAAATCATCACTTATCAAACGAGTTTACTCTTCAAGGAAAACATTCTTGTAATAGGCACAAAATTATCCAAATAATAGTGTAAACCAAGCCAGGCATAGCAGCACACAGAAAAATGCATTCAGCCGGTAGGATCATGGATTTGTTTGATTCAGGTAATTGAAAGTGTTTCATACTATTATTGCAACTTGAAGGCTTGTTTAAGTGTCTAACTGTCAGTCACTTTGGAAGGTGAAAAGTATTCAATTGTCACTCTGTCAGTCAATAGAGATGAGAACTGTCTGCCTAATGGATTTCTTTACATGGATGTCTGCATGGAGGCAGAAGTAAAATCAATGTGTTGTCATGTGCAAGCACACAGCATCAAACTGCCAGGTGAATTGCAACTGTATTTCTGTAACATCTACATTCTTGGATTGTTTGTGGAAGGCCGACACGGGTAGTGAGATGCATGGGGGAAAACAGGTTTTGGTATCGTCTGTGTCCATGAAAGCATCTACCCTAACCTCTAAACTCCAGTTTTACGTAAGTTCCAATGAATGGGCTTCTTCATATCATCACGGCATTGTCCTTACATTTGAGGTCCTTGTTTGCCACTAAGTGGCTCTTCTTTGTATCTGTGGCCCCTAAAACCAAATCATACTTGTGCGCTGGAAGTGACCTAAATTAGTGATTCCTGTTTTAGTAGAAGTTTTATCATCATCTGGTATAAACACGTAAAACCTTACCAGATTTTTTGGTGGAAGAAACTTGAGAGGTATAGATCAAAGAGTAGATAACCTTCATGGTATAAGGCCTTTTTTAAAAAATTGGGGGGCTGAAACTAAGGAAATATTTAATGTAAAGTCCTACATTTCAGTTGAAAAATTAGCCGTGCAGGAGTAGAGTGCAGGTGCAGGCCTGACAGTGTGTTACGTAATGGTGAACTGGGAGATTTAGCTGATAACAAACTAAGCAGTTAGGAGGATATTGCAGAAATGTAAAGGTCTGCAGCATTCCCCCCCGTTCACACAGTACCTCAGATAATTGAACCAAGTCTTGGAATGTCACAAAAACTCTGGCTAAATGCCGACCATCCTAGGGAAGGTGACAGAATGCAGGAGGAGCTCTCGTCCCATGATCAGGTAAGGGACCCTAGAGAAAATTCAGGGGAGTAGGAAGGAAGTGGCACCCTTCCTAGAAGAAGAAGGTCCCCTCTCATGTGTGGCTCACGCTGGAAGTCAGACACAGATGTCAGTAGGTCGACACAGGAGCTTTCTAACTCTGAGGGCGTTCTGCCACAAAGAATTGGCACCTGGGCGGGTGCAGGAGCTGGACTGTAGTCGGCCACCAGGCAGTGCAGGACAGCACGGGGTGGACCAGCTCTGCAGAGACTCTAGGATCTTAGAGCATGTAATGGGTCAGAGGGCAGTTTTGGGGGAACCCATGTCAGGTTACAAACTACATTTGTCCCATGGATAACATTTAACAAGTAGCAATTATCAGTGATCACCACGGTCTCTGAAAAGAAAGAGCATGTTCACATGCCACATCATGACCCATAGGAAGTATGTTAAGCACTTAAAAAAATGAGTTTTTAAATCTAGTAACTGATTAAAAAAAAAAAAGGGGCCTTAAGAGGGGTTGGGATTGGTGAATGCCATCTTGCTTTCTCACTGCTGCCCCTCTAGCTCTTTATTTATTTATTTATTTATTTTTTGTGTGTTATTTGTACCATTTATTGTCTCCTACAGGTAAAAGATTGTACATTCCCAAGCATAGAGTCGCAGTGAGTGAGTTTTTTTCCATAGAATGTGTTGCTGTGCAGCTAAGAACCACACGGGTAGGCCAGGTAGGGCCTTGTTCCCAGAGTGGCTGGGCTGATTGGGTGTATCGTTTCTGTCTTAATGACAAAAGATGAGGAGACCCCAGGTTTGAATCTGGGTTCTGTCAGTTCTAGTCACGTGACCGTAGCCACCTTTTCCCCCCAGGTTTAGCATCTGTGTTGTCTGTAAAATGGAGGTAGTTGCAAGGAATAAATGACACCATATGTGTAGACTATCTAGTGTTTTTCGAAGAGTAAACAGTAAATTGATTTTTTTTCTGCACACTTCATTTCTGGTTCTTTGCTGTGTGTTAAGATTAGTTTGGCTGGGTAGAGCAGAAATACTAAGAAGTACTAATTTCTGTTGGCTTTAATATGATACAAGCTTATTTCTGGCTCACATAAAGGAAGTTGGTCTGGTGTTTGTTCATGTGATTAGAGATCTTGGCATCCTTGCTCTGTCCCTGTGTCCTCGAGCAGGGTCTTCACCTTCCAGGTCACTTTATGGTCCAAGGGAGCTGCTGGGGTACCAGCCATTGTATCTGTGTTCTAGGCTGAGGGCATGGTGGCCGTCAGAGGAGAGGTCACCATCTTCCTTGAAAAGAACCCATCTGGAAGTCCCATAAGACACTTTGAGTTATAGTTCATTGAGCAGAGCTTGGTGAGGTGCTGGTCAGAAATGTAGTGTTGTAGCTGGACACACTGCCTGCGTTTCAGGTTCCAGAAAGGGGTGCGAGAATTAATACTGTGAGGCTGCTTGCAGTTTCTGCCATCCTGTTCATGTAATACTCACCTTACTGCGATGCACATGTATAATATCTACACACATATGAACTCTGAGAGGTTGATGATAATAGTATTAAAATAGCACCTTATATCCACCACTCAGTTGAAGTAGGATGTTCAGTTCCTCGGAAGCCTCCAGAGCCCCTCCCCAGATAATCTTACTCTCTCCCCCCGCTGGTAACTACTGTTGTCACTTTACATGTTTGCTAATAAGCTGCTTGATTTTCTTTGTAACTTAACCTTCCGGCTAGATCTTCCTAAACTGTGTTATTTGGTTATTCAGTGAGTTAGTGAGGGCAGTGCTGCTGTTAGAGACACGGGCTCCCCGGGAGTTCAGCGGAGCCACGGGTCACGACCCAACTTCTGCTTCCTTGGGCACAGAGCCCCTTCACACGCTTCCCTGGGTGAGACCCCGAGTCCCGCGGCATTACATGGTGCCCATGGTGAGGGGGCATCTGGCTAGACGGCTGTGCTGGGTATCCCGTGGAAGTGTGGCCGGAGGGCTGCTGGCTCTCTTTTCTGTTTCCAGTCTGGCCATTTACTGCTTTCAGCTGCAGGAGAGGTCAGAATAGAACATCTTTGTGGGCAGAATAAGTGTCTTCAGCTTCTCCAGGCAGCAGGACATAGAATTACCCCCACCCCCCCAACCCCCGCTCCGCCCCTGGTAAGAAGAAGGAAGATAGAGGAGCTTTACCTGCCTCTCCCTGCCTCAGACAGCTGTCACCTCTGTCTGGGGGGAGCTCTGGTCTCCAGGCGGTGCCCCGTACCCAGGGCTGTGTTGCTCCCAGTCTTACGGAGACATACAACGTGGTGCTCTCTCAGGGTGCACAGCATGGTGATTTCACGTGTGTACACACGCAGCGACGTGACTCCTGCAGTAAGGTTAGGGTTAGTTCGCACCCATGTTGTCTGTTTCGCCTCTTAGTTTATCTCCTTGTGAGGGAGCTCCTCCTGCAGTAGCTTCTTTTTTTTAAATTTTTTTCAATGTTTTTTCATTTTTGAGAAACAGAGAGCACGAGCGGGGGAGGGGCAGTAAGAGAGGGAGACGCAGCATCCGAAGCGGGCTCCAGGCTCCGAGCTGTCGGCACAGAGCCCGACGTGGGGCTCGAGCCCACGAACCGTGAGATCATGACCTGAGCCAAAGTCGGACACTTGACCGGCTGAGCCACCCAGGCGCCCCCTGATCCTGCAGTAGCTTCTTGAGAAAGAGTACAGGGAAAGTAGGTGAACGGAGACCTGGTATTCTGAAAATGCCTTTATATTATCGTCTTGGTTGACTGGTAACTTGCCTGGTGTTTCGGTACCTGTTGCTACATATAGATTACCACACGTTTAGCTGCTTGCGAGCACACCCACTTCTGCAGTTGACAAGTCTGGGCATCGTGTCTCAAGTACTCCCGTACGACGTGTGTGTTCTGTGTACTGGGTATCCATGTGCCCTAAATACTGTAAATCTGGGAACAGGGTCCAGATCTTCTATGGAGAGCCTATTTCCCAGTTTCTTACCGAGTGGGGTACATGTCCCTATGTCTGCATTTGCTTACAGGATGTTCCTCCGGGAGTGCCCCGTGTCCACCCCAGTCTGCTGAGGTTCTGTCCCCGATCCTGTGTCTCACTCCCAGGGTTCCCGCTGGTCTCCCGGAGGCTGCGGTGTCCGATTCGTAGGCTGGAAAACAGCGTCTTCTCCAGCTTTGTTGTCTTGAGTGATCACACCCAGCTTTTTGACCATTTCTGCTGATGCTTCAGGGGCTCATCCTCACTCACACTGTCCTCGTCCCTCTACGAGGGCTGTTTCTCCCCATACCCCGTCTTCTCGTCTTGTGTCTGCTCCGTGGCCTCTAGCCCGGCTTGCGTACGGACAGTGGAGGTTACTCAAACCGGTGCTTTTACCGTGTTGATCCTTTCCTGAAAAACACTAAAATGCCTTTCTTGTGTGTATTACATTCAGTTTAGAATATTCTGTCAATCGTGAACGTCCCTTCAGTTTTCTACAGTACCGTTAGCTTTGATGACTCAATGAAAATCACCGCCAAGCCCCTGATTTCCAGGCGTAGTGCTCTTAATGATAGACGGCTCTCAGGGACTAACACTAGCGGCCGTTACATTTACTGGACATTTCCAATGTCTGGTAGTGTACTCGTCTTTTATGCGTATTACTGCACTTAATTCTGACGATGACTGCATTAGGTGGGCATTTTTATTGCTAGATTGGAAAAAAAGAAAATGGAGACTTAGGTTAGGTGTCTTTACCAAGTATATTTGCACATGGTTGGAGCCAGGATTCAGCTCTCTGATTGTCGAGCTTATAGGTGCCCACATCTCAGATGGTCTTGACAAGCATGGAGAAACCCTTGTCTGTCCTGTGGTTAAGTGCCGTGGGAGTGCACCCTTCTGTGTGCTTGAAGCTGATTGAGGATTAGGAGTACTGGGAGGCCACTGCAGCACACACACGTCCAAAGGTGCCATTTTTAATTTTAGGGAGTTACTTTGCTATTGATAGAATTAAACCATGTTTTAAGTGCTTTACCCTATGAGAGAAAGATTGTTTTCTCATAGAACCTACTCCTTCCACCATTTTATTTACTTAACTTTGAGGAATCCACTGTGGCGTGGGCTTATCAAAGTGCTTGCCTTATTCCTTGTAGTCATCTTCTTTGTTCCCAGAGTTTGGAGCTGGCTGGGTCATCAGAACTGTAATACGAGTAGTTTCCATCTTCTGGGAATTTTTACCTTACCGTGTTGTTAGCCAGAGTTCTGTCTCAGTGCCCTTTGAAGTCTGTGTGCATAAGGCCGTGCTGGGGGTTGGTTTATACATCTGTTTCCATCTCTCTCTGTTTCCAGAATGGCTTCTCCACTTGCTCAGACACTTCCTCCTGCTGCCCCCACATGTGACCTCCATGTTTTTAGTTGACTGATACTTATTTAAGCACATTTAAGTACCCAGCACTTACTGTAGATTTAGAATACATGGATTGGATTTTGCTAGAAATGGAAAATGTGATCTGTAAACAGTGGATCATTAGATTTTGTTAATTTTTTTTTAACGTTGATTTCCCCACGTATGAAGTTGCCTTTTCTACTCTGATGTGCAGACGGTTTCTTCTGAAGAATCAGATCCTTGAAAAATTCCCCGTTTCGCAGAATGCAGAGGGACCTGTGCTGGTTTAGCACATATAATCTGTTCATTCATGTTAGTTTGAAATGTTGTTCTGTGTGCACCAGACGTATCGTGGACAGACCTCTGCGTTTCTTCCGGTTACATGCCAGTGTGATTAGTCCCATGGCCCCCTCTCCTCCTCTGAGGTTGTTTGAGGGGCCTGTGCCCTCCACAGCCACGTCCCAAGGCCTGTCGGCATTTGGAGCCGCTCTTGTAAGGGGCCCAGTGTTCACTGTCCATTTGTCCTCTGTCCCCGCCTCCCACCCTGCTGATTCCAGTGGGTGACGTCCTTACCCACAGTTCTCCTCGACCTCTGCATGCGTGGAAGGCACACATTGCCTCTCAAGCCTCTTGTGCCCTTTGTCATGTTCTCTAGCCTCTGTGGTGGCGGCCAGCTTCTTCTAGGCTGAGTAGGGAGGTCTGCCCTCCTCGATGTGGGTGGGCCTCACCTCGTCTCTGGAGGGCCCTTGAGTAGAATAAAAAAGTGAGGGATGGGCAGCTTTGCTTTCCTACTGAACTGCGTGGTCTGTCTTTTCTTGCCTCAGACATCAGAGCTCCTGGTTCTAGGACCTTTGGACTTGGACTGAATCACACCCCTGGACGTCCTGTGTTTCCAGCCTCCAGACAGTGGATCGTGGGACTTCTTGGCTTTCCTAACGACATGAGCTGATTCCTATAATAAATCTCCTCCTATCTAAACATCTGAATATATTCCATCCGTTCTGTTTCTCTGGAGAACCCTGACTAGTTTAGTGTCTGGAAGATACTAGTTCAAATCCCATTTCAAGGGCTCTTGAGATTGACTTGAGATAAACCTGTATGGAAGGTAGGCTGGATAAGCAGCAGCTTAAACATAACAAACATTCATGGCTTTTAAGACATTGGTGAATACATGCTTTTTCTAAACAGATTTTTAGGCTTCTAAGAAAAAAAAAAACCCATGCAAATAAATAATTAATGATTTCTGTTAATGATTCTGCCTTAAGTTAGGGCAGAGAAGTAAAGCGAAACAGACATGGTACAGAAGAGGAGTAACAGACTCTAATATTTTCTTACCTTCTTTCCCAATTTTTGTTAGTAAAGTTTTTTGGTGCTTCTGCCTACATTGGAAGAGTATGAGCAGAAGAAAAGAAGGGTCTTCATTATATTATTAGGTGTCACGTTATGATGGTCTCATTATTTATTGGGATGTATCGGGTGTTGGGATGGGTGCCATCGTCCCCGGCATGGAGCCGCAGGCAGTAAACGAAGGTGCTGCCCTGTGTTGGCACCATGAGAGGACGGAGTACGGTCGGCGGAGAAGTTTCCTATTGCTGCTCCAACAAAATACCACAACCTGGTGGCTTCAGACGACACGTTTCTTTTCTTAAGTTCTGGCGGGCAGAATTCCAAAAAGAGTTTCAATAGGTGACAAGGCAGCTGTCCATAGGCTTGGTTCCTTCTAGAGCTCTGGGAGCTGATCTGTGTCCTTGCCTTTTCCGGCTTCTAGACACTGCTCACATTTCTCGGCCCATAGCCCTGTGCTCCGTTTTCAAAGCCAACAGAGTAGCATCTTCAGATCTCTTGGACCTTTCTCCCCATTTCACTTGTTAGGGACACTTGTCATTACATTGAGCCCCTCTGGACAGTCCACGGCAGTAGCAGGGTCCTTAATTTAATCATATCTTCGAAATCTCTTCTGCCTTGTAAGGTGCTGTGTTGACAGGTTCTGGGGATTGAGACCTGGACCTCTTTGGGGGCCGTGATACCGCCTGCCGCTGGCGGTATGTAATTCACATTTACAAAACCCATGCGTTTCCTTGAGACCATAGAAAGTCAACGGGTGTTTATTAGAGGGTTTGTTTTAGTATAAAAATCCTGAGGATTAAAAAAGACCTGTTCATTGTAATTTAAATATCCTTGCATTTTGCATTCACCTTTGTATCCATGATTCGTTATTTACCTAGTTGTATAATAGCATACATAGGTAAATTGTTAGTTAGGACACATGGTTCCAAATATTTACACATGTCATCAATGCCCTCTGACCTACCATTTAAGGAAGCTATTAATGTATTCTAGAAAATATGTACCTATAATTTTAAAGGTGTAAGCAATCCTCACAGAAGCTAAAATCTCTGTAACACATGGATTTAATGAAGAACTAAATATGATGTATTCTACAATTCACGTTTTGGTGCTTCGCCTCACCTGTATGAGTGTTCAGCTAACTCCTGTATTCCTGGGGCGTCTCCGACTTTTGTTTCAACCCTTCCGTAGATGCCCTCTTCACTGTCACCACCTAATGTGCTCCTCCCAGTGTCCTGTGCCCCTCCCCTCCCCCACCCCGAAATGTGTGCTGAAGCTGGGTCAGCCAGGCTCAGAGTGGCTAGGGAGAACTGGTGGTTGGACATTCAGGAATTTTGCGAGTTAGGTGCTAATACTGTTGGTAGCTTGAAATTGGGATTGTTTACACCAATGAAATGAGCGAACGTTCGTGATCTGGTCCCTTCCTCCTTCTTGCTCTCAGGCTTCTAAGGAAACAACCACCACAGCAATTGCGCAGAAAC
The DNA here is from genome assembly GCF_022079265.1 of Lynx rufus. Lineage (NCBI taxonomy): Eukaryota > Metazoa > Chordata > Mammalia > Carnivora > Felidae > Lynx > Lynx rufus. The sequence goes on along the minus strand of NW_025814835.1, from coordinate 4,500,072 downwards.
GGCCCCCAGTTACTGAGTCCTGTAGTGCTTCTGCTCTACAGGAGCAGGGAAGGGAGGTATTAGGGAACAGGAAAACGGTATTTGGGGTTTCACCGCTTGGTCTGGTAGCTCCTGTGAGAGCTGGAACTTAGCGTATTCTGGGTACTTCTGCGCTTCCAGACTCAGCCCTCAGTATTCGTGACGGTCGTCTGCGTGGTCCTTCAGATACTTGTTTCTTGGCTTCTCCGATGCTAGAGTCTCCGGGTATCTTTTTGGTTCTGTTTTGTTATCTCTCCGCTCCTTCTCTCCCACCCTTTGCTTGTCCCCTGCCTCTGCCTGTCTTGCAGTGTCCCTCCCCTCAGTGCTTGCTTCTGGTGTCTAGTCCCTTGTCCCTGCATTCCAGGGATCATTAGGTTTTTTTCTGTGAAGGGCCAGATAGTGAATGTTTTGGACTTTGTAGGCCACCCAGTCTCAGCATGTACCTGCTCAGCACTGTGGTGCCAAAGCAGCCCCAGCAACATAAATGGATGAGGGTGGCCGTGTCCTATAAAACTTGATTTCAGAAACGAGGGGCAGGCTGCGTTCGGCCTGAGTATTGTAGTTTTGGTTTATTTGTTTACATTTTTAGTTTATTTTTAAATAATTTCTTCATCCAACATGGGGCTCGAGCTCCCAACCCTGAGATCAAGAGTTACATGCTCTTCTGACGGAGCCTGGCTGGTGCCCCCTGAGCGTTGTAGTTCGCCAGCCTCTGATCTGATCTATACTCTCTCTTTGGGCGATATCCTTTCCTATCATGGCTTTACAAACTCTCCGTGCCAGTCTACCGAGTTTATCTCTAGCCCTGATGTCTGCCTGCCTGCCTTCGTCCCTTCATCCCTGCCTCCCTTCCCTCTCTCCCTCTCTCTCGAGCCCCAGACTTGTTCATTTTACTGCTTATTTGAGATGTTTGCTTGAATATTCTGAAGGCACCTGAAGCTTCAGGTCAAATTAGAGCCCCTTCCTTTGCTTCCGGGAACTTTTGTCCTACTTCCTGCCTCCCTCCTTTCAATGCTCACAACCCACATTGGCCTTGAACTTGCCAACCCTGTTTCTGCCTGGCTTGTACTGGTTCTTTTCTCTGCCTCCACTGCTCTTTGGCTTGTTTGTTGACATTGGGGTGCGGGTTTAATTGCCTTCTCTTGACTACTTATTCCTCACTTAGGCTCTTAATTTTCTTCATGGTGTTACTTACCTAGAAAGTTTTTTGTTTGTGTATTTCTTTCTTTCTGTCTTGTTGGTGCCTTCCTACTCAAGTGTAAGTTCCCTTTGGTCAGGAACTATTTTCATATCCGCAGCCTTGTAAGAATTGCCCTCTTTGGGGCGCCTGGGTGGCGCAGTCGGTTAAGCGTCCGACTTCAGCCAGGTCACGATCTCGCAGTCTGTGAGTTCGAGCCCCGCGTCGGGCTCTGGGCTGATGGCTCGGAGCCTGGAGCCTGTTTCCGATTCTGTGTCTCCCTCTCTCTCTGCCCCTCCTCCGTTCATGCTCTGTCTCTCTCTGTCCCAAAAATAAATAAACGTTGAAAAAAAAAAAAATTAAAAAAAAAAAAAAAGAATTGCCCTCTGGCATTGTGGGTCTTCGCTTACCATGTTTTACTGAAGGAATATATATTTTCTATGTTCTGGACATTGAGAAGAACACAGAGATATGTGTCTAATACGAGAAATAGGGACAAACAAAATAAATATAAAGCAGAGCGTTAAAGGGATATATAAAAAAGGGAGATAAAGCTTTTTGTCTTTTTTATTCTCTGTCCTTTGCTCTGTATTTTCTTCCCTTTTTGGGGATAGGTTTTTGCTTTTTGTTTTTGCTACTTTAGTCTGTACCCCACTGAGCTTTCAAGTTCTGCCCGTTTTTACTTTTGTTTTAGTGGTTATCTTGGTGATTACCATCTGCATCCTTGACTTATCAAAGTTGAATATTAAGTGGTACACTTACCTTTTTTCTAGACAGGGCAAGGGCCTTGAGTACTTTAATCCCAGTTACTTCCTTTCTGACGACTAAACTGTTGTTCAGCATTTTAAATCTGTACGTTTCATGTGTGTTGACAACATATAATTTTAAATCTTTTGTTTTTATTTTCCTATGAGGATTGTTACATGTATATAAAAATTAGACGTAGTTTAGATCATTGTAAAGTTCATTCATTTTTTTTAAAGTAGTCTCTACACCCAGTGCGGGGCTCAAATTCACAACCCTGAGCTCAGAAGTCACACACTCCTCCCTCTGGGCCAGCCAGATGCCCCTAGTGTAGATAGTTTTAAAAAGATAATCACTCTTTGGGACACCTGGGTGGCTCAGTAGATTAAGCATTTGATTTAGGCCCAGGTCATGATCTCATGGTTTGTGGGTTCAAGCCCCACATCGGGCTCTGTGCTGGTCGTATGGAGCCTGCTTGGGATTCTCTCTCTCCCTCTCTCCCTCTGCCCTTCTCCACTTTTGTGCTCTCTCTCTTTCAAAATAAGTAAATAAACTTAAAAAAATAGATACTATTTTGCTTACATGAAAATAAAATGTGTACATTTACATATAGAAAAAAATAGAAATACATTTCTAAAACTTATTCACATTCAGGATCCACTACTTCTGAATTACTTTTTGACTTACAGTTTTCAGAGCCGTGTTTTCTCATATGATATTGTCCTCTTTGCCATCAAGTATATGCGTGAGAGAGCATTATTTGAAAGAATAAGTCACTATTGTCTCTGGGATATTTTTCCAGGCAAGGACATTCATGAGGGCCCGTGGCAGAATCTGACAGGGAAGCAGTCCAAGAAACTGACTTCCTGTCCTGCACTTTTCCATCGTTCAGCTAAATGGACTGAACAGTTCCTCTCACAGGGCTTCTGGGTGAGCGGAGCCTGAGCTGGGCCACAGGGCCTCCTCCCCCACCCCTTCTATGTTGGAGATCCAGTGAGGACAGTTGTTTTATGCAGGCGGTATTCATTTACCTTTACCTCCCTAGTTATCTTTTCATTCCTTCTGTGTTTCTTGACCTATTTATGATAGAATTCCTTCTTCCTGAAAAATACCCTTTTGTGTTTTTTTTTATTTGAGTTACCATTTTATGCTTTAGTGTTTATCTGTTGGTGATGAATTATTTTATATTTTATTCATCTGATAATATATATTTTTTAAGATTTTATTTTTAAGTAGTCTCTACACTCAAGGTGGGGCTCAAACTTACAACCCTGAGATCAGGAGTCACATATGCTACCAACTGAGCCAGCTAGGCACCCCTCATTTGCTAATTTTGTGGGGTTTTTTTTTTTGCCTTAATTTTGAATGGTATATTTGCTGGATGTAGAACTTTGTATTTAGAATTGAGTAGTTGTAACAGAGACCTTATGGCTTGTAAAACCTAAAATACCCTCCAGCCCTGTTCAGATAAAATTTACCAATCTCTGCCTTTGAACTTTGCAAGAGTCATTATTTTAAAGTCTGTTTCTGATAGTTCCAATATTATAGCCTTGTTAGGTCTGTTTCTGTTGCCTGTTGTTTCTGTTGGTTTTTTTAAATGTGTTTGTTTTACTGTTTTTCCTTTCCTCTTATGTTGGTCATTTATTTTTTTAACGTGATGGGCATTTTATTAGTAGAATTATTAGTAATAACTTGAGATTTTCTTCCAATGAAGATTTATATTAGCTTCTGCCATGTAGCCGGGGGTATGGATATTGGCCATCCAGGCTCCTCTCAGTTTCATTGCTTGGGTTACAACAATCTGAGGTGGGCGGTGGGACTTTGACGGCCTCTTGCCTCTGGTTTACCATGCTGTTAGGTTACAGTTCTTTGGGGTTCAACATACGAGTTGGGTTCGTTGGAGACTTTCCCTTTCCTCCCTCCCCCAGTCCCGTGGGGGACTCCAGCTTATATCTCCTGAGGTCCTGGCAGCTGTCAAAAGCACATGTGGCCTCTCCGCCATCTTTGCTGAAGCACACGTGCTCCGAGGGAAGCAGCCCAGATGCCAGTTTTATCTTCATGAGCTTATTGTCATGATCCTCTTTTTTCCCTCCAGTCCCGGCCACGTAATTTTTCAGTCTTAATTCTTCAGTGTCTTTGGTCACACGTTTTTCACATTTTGTTCAGCGTTTTTAGCTGTCTCCTGCAAGAGTTGGTTCAAATTACGAAGTTTGAAATTAGTAGCTCTCATACAGTTTGAACTTACATGCATTTCAACATTTCAGAAGTTTGGCTTAATTGTGAATTACATTTTTTTCAAATGGTAAGCTGATTAGGAATTTATTCCCTTTTTTCTTCATGGATGGGGAGTTAGGGGTCTAAAATAATATTGATGTAAATATTATGTACATCTACAAAATGGCAGACCAGATGATTATATACATGAATATATGTTTTTGAAAATTGACGTCGGGGTTTTATTTGTGCTTCATTTGTAACGTATATAGAAAAGTTCAGAGATGCTGAAGAGAACATTTTTGAAGCCTGTTGAGGCAAAATTAAGGAGAGTGACATCTGGAATAGGAGATGGGGACATGATGCGCCTGGGGGTTGGCTAGTAAGAGGCTATGCTTCCTCTTGTTACCTAAAACAACAATCTTTCTGACTACTTTGTTAACTGGTTGGCTGGAATTTGCATGAGAGCTAAGGATATAGGAGCAGTTAATTTTATTCCCAGTTTTTACAAAGACTTCATTACCATCTAGAAGTGACTGATTCGCAGAATCAGCCTGGGAGGCCTACCCTCACATCTGAGCCTGAGGCTCAGATCTTTTATGTCCTCAGCGTTTGCTTTAAAGCTAGACTTGTCCAGTGTAATCCTGTTGTCTTTCCATCAGTGTGCTTATCTGTAAGTGAATGCCTTTGTGCAGGAAGGATTCTGGTTCTCATTCTTGCTCATGTCTGCAATCATTAGAGCGGTTCCTGCCTGGCATGTGGTAGGCACGCAGTAAATAGTTGCTCATTGCGTGCATGGGTAAAGGATTGAAAAGTTTGTCAGAGAATGCAGAAGGTTCTTGTAATGGTTGCATAATCCCTCCTTGAATATCCTGAAGTTTCTTCTAGATTGGAAATTTACTAGGGGCGCCTGGGTGGCTCAGTCAGTTAAGCGTCCGACTTTGGCTCAGGTCATGATCTCACGGTTCGAGAGTTCGAGCCCCGCGTCGGGCTCTGTGCTGACAGCTCCGAGTCTGCAGCCTGCTTCAGATTCTGTGTCTCCTTCTCTCTCTGCCTCTCCCCAACTTGTACTCTGTCTCTCAAAAATAAATAAATGTAAAAAAAAAAAAAATGAGATTGGAAATATACTACCTCTTAAGGAAGTCCATTCTGCTTTTGATTATTTCTTACAAAGTTTTTCCTCATAGAAATTTGCTTCTCTGCACCTCCCAATTGTATCACTTTGGGTTTGTACACATAGGAATCACACAGGGCAAGTGTAATTCCAACGTCGTTACTTGGTTGTCATTCACTCTGCCATCAGCATTGTCTCTTCTCTGATTCTCTCATTGGCTCTGAACCTCCCTCCCCACTTTATGCTTTAATCCCTCCTAGGAAGTGTGTTTTATTTTTTGCCAGTGTCCTTTGCTCCCTAGGTCAGTCCAGTGCTTTTAGATGAAGTCTGATCTACCTATGTGCCATTTCCCTCACTTGTAATATTGCGTGTACGGATTGAGAACTTTCCACTCTACAAGCTTTTCAGACAGCTTTTCCAACATGCATTTCTTTCCAATTTACATTTCTATTAATGAAAAATAGGTCAGAACACCAGGCAATACAAGTGAAGGGGTTTCTGAAGTCACCAAAGAATTCTCCTCAGAACTGAGAAACACAGAAGTCCTTATAATAAGAGTGTGAAGGTGTACTTTGCGTGACTCTCAGATACAATTCATTTTATTATTATTTTTTTTGGCAAATGTGGTAAGGAGTGATAGTTGAAGTTAGTTTATATGAAAGACGTCTTAAACTCAAATTTACAACTGTGAATAGATGCAGTATTTCTTTTAGATTCATAGTTTTGAAAGGAATCTGAAGGCCTGCCCAAACCTGTAATTCTTAGTGTTTGCCCCACCACCCTGGCTGTTTTTATTTCCAAAACTAATATTAAAAAAATATTGAAATATAATATCATTCATCTTAAGTTAAAAATACAAAAGCCAAAATACGTGTGCTCGTTTATCGTCAAACTGGAGATTTGAAAATCTTGGGGCGCCTGGGTGGCGCAGTCGGTTAAGTGTCCGACTTCAGCCAGGTATCGATCTCGCGGTCCGTGAGTTCGAGCCCCGCGTCAGGCTCTGGGCTGATGGCTCGGAGCCTGGAGCCGGTTTCTGATTCTGTGTCTCCCTCTCTCTCTGCCCCTCCCCCGTTCATGCTCCGTCTCTCTCTGTCCCAAAAATAAATAAAAAACGTTGAAAAAAAATTAAAAAAAAAAGAAAATCTAAGCACTCTGTGGTTTCCAGTACTTACTTTTTTTTTTTTTTTTAATGATTTTGGATAGTCACGGCATAACCATACTTTAAAACATTTTTAAAATCTTAACCTCAGTGCAGATCAGATGTGCGGGATGTCTTCTGTGTTTTGCACTGCACCTGGCAGTAGACAATGGAATGTGAAGAGACACTGTGCCTGGTCTTGTAGAGTTCACATGCAGAAACCAGGTGAACCAAGAACTCCAGCACCTTGTAGGTTCTGGGACAGAGGGGGAGGGCCAGGTGGAGGGCAGAGGGGCCACGAGAGCAGAGACCACAGCACCTCTCTCCTCGTATCTTTTGCTTTTGGGTTTTTGCTTATTTTCCTTCTTTGTGAAACGTGTTCTACATATGCCTCCTGTGCTCACTGATATTTAAATGCTAAGTTCTTCATGTGTTTGGGGTGTTGTGTCAGAAACGTCACGTTTGTATTGTGTTATCTTTACGGTATTAGATGCTTTCTGAGGAAACGTATGTACGAAATATGACACTATTGGAATGGCTTTAGTACTCTTTAAAGATTCCCATCCTAACTAGACATTTTTCATGGTTTGTCAAACGGGAATCACCACATTCCATGGTGAGAAATATCACTACCCTGTATACGAAATGCTTTGACATCTCCTGCTTTTAAACATTGGCTCTTGTTTTGTTTTGTTTTGTTTTGTTTTTAAATGAGAGAGTCATCAGGTAATGTCATACTTAGTGATTCACAACAATACTGTTAAGTAAAAACACAAACTTCAAAGGGAGGTAAGTTGAATGTATTCCAAAGACATAGAATGAACTTCTTTAAATAAGATTCACATATAATCATCTCAGTTGGTGAAGATATTTGAACTTCTCGTGTTGCCACACTTACCCAAAGAGGGAATGCATCAAAGATTGAGTCCCCTATTGTCCACGCTGTGACTGAAGTTCTGAAAATATTCTTCCCAAGTTTGCAGCGCACATGCTCTGTGGCGGAATATGGAAGGGGTCAGCACACTGAAAAGCACATCTGAATTTGTGAATGTCGTTGGTTATTTGGAGGAAGAGTCAGGCGCATTAGCAATTTTTCGTTGGGACACTCAGCTTTACACAAAGCAAGTAACTACCCAGAGGACCAATTGAACCAACTCTTCGCTTTGAGAAGTGTGGTCAGAAAGTCAGGAGACTTGTTCCACGAATGTCATTAGAGGAGCGCATGGGTTGTGCTTCGCCTCCTTACAGTTGTCCGAAGACACGGGCGTGACTCTAGGGTCAGAGTAGCGTATCTGCATCACTGTTTCTCTAAATGGGATAAATTGGTCACTTTCTTTCTTTCTTTTCTTCTTTTTTTTTTTTTTAGCGTGGTCACACAGCTCTGGAATTACTTGGTTTGATGTTTCTAGCTTAGCATGGTTTTGTAAGGTGCTTTAGGAAGCTGATAACTAGAAATGATCAAAGCCCCTCTTTTTTTTGGTCAGAACTTACTACAGTAGAGAATTTCGTTATTATGATTCCAACTTGGAGTCTAGCCAAGATGGTCTCTTATTTAATGTAACGTAAGAACTTCATAATATCGTGAAGTCACGTACATTACAATGACTGCTCTGTTTTTCTATCTAATGTTCTGGGTTTTTTTTGTTTTTTTTTTTTTGGCTCACGGTTTAAAAAGACAAATTTAGTCTTTTTTTTCTAATAGCATTTACTAGAAAAATCTCTTGTGGATTGGTTTTGTCAACTTTTGTCTTGCCAGGAGCATTTTACAACTGGGTGATCTGTGCTCCGATACTGTGTTGAATTGGTGCCTCTGGTATGTTGGACGTATGTGTGCACATTATGTGTTGGGGTGTACCCACTGTGTTTGTAAGAAATATCTGGTGGGTTCTTCTTCAGGATTTTGAGTGGGTGGGCTCTAATATGTCTTTCTGCTTGTTGATTGGTCAGCTTTTGTTAGTATGTCCTTGCTAAACTACTGGTTTGCTTTCTGAAGATGTAATTGTAACCAGGTGTGTAAGGTCAGGGTAGAAAGCAGTTTTATGGAGCTTTTGTTCTAATAGCGTATAACAAATCACTGGAAATGTGAGTCATCAGCAAAAGGCACTTTATAAAGCAAAAGGTGGAAAACTGTGCAGCATTGCAAATTTTATGGGGCAGAAGTATTTATTGCTGTCAGAAACTGAAGTTTTTGAATTAGCGTATACTTTCATTATGTTTTTGCAATTAGGAATATCTTTATGGTGTACAAGATTCCATTTCTTTTTGCAGAGAAATAGGATTAGTCTGGGACAACTAAGTATTCGACCTGGTATTAAGCATTTAAAACTAACATTAGTTATCATTTGCTGCGGGATGATTTGTGTTTGGTCTCTTGGAGTATAAGAAAGGTATGAATTTTTTTTTCCTCCAGAGAATACTTACGTCTGAATTTTGAGATAACTACGCAGTGCTTCTTTTATTCTCTCTCATATTGTTCCTATTTTAAAGCCAAATGTAACAGTGGGCTGTTGGCCTTGTCTCATCCATCTGAGTGAATGAGTTGTGTTTGTAGAACATACAGACTATTTTTTGCTTGAAATCAGCATTTATGATTTATGGCCAACATGTATGTAACCCTGATTTTCTATTGAGAATGATCCTTATTGTCTTTGTGTACTAACTCAGTGCAGAAGCACTTGTCTGTTTTGAGCTAAACCAGACCTCTTGTAAAAAGAATCAAATTATTTCATCATGTTGAAAATGAAAAGCTATAATTACTTGTAATTAGCCTTCAGAATTTTTGAAAATTGAGGAATTCTATTCCAGAGGTTTAAGATCACTCCAAATCAGTGCCTTTGGAAAATAGGAAATAATTTTCTGTTCAATTTGAAATTGATTTAATTTATGCCTTTGACAGCTATTTTGCTTTGATATTTTTGTAGTGGAAATCATACAACTGTGGTGATTAGTGCTATAACTTTTTGTGATATCATACACTAGTTTGTTCAAAACCTGGTCTCCTGCTTCTAACAAGTTTCTGTAGAGTCTGGATTATAAAAAATGCTAAGTAATTATTTTTGAGCCCCACAGAATAATAGTACATGAGGAGTTTGGTAGATTTTTTCAGAGGTTTCTAAAGTTTCCGAAAGGAAAAAGTGAGGACTCTTTTTTCCAGACTAACAGACTTCTTTCTTAAGATATTGGGAAATTTGTATATGCTTCTGTAATTTGTTTAAAAAGAGCTTCAAGATAAAAACACTTTTTCTCAGTATATTTAATTTCTGAGGTTAAATTTCAAAAGTTAAATATAAAAACTTCTTACTAATATCTTAATTTTTACTATATGTTTCTAAAAAGATGAGTACTTACTATTTTACATTAAAACACTCTGGATAGATTTTACTTATTTCACACCTACTATTCAGTATTACCGGACAACCAGTAGCTTTCAATTTTTTGACTAGTTCGGCAAGGAAAGAACTTTGTTCTCTGAGGAGCATTTTCCTCAGGATCTGAACATTGTAAACTGAGTATTTTACGGTGGAAAGGGCGTTATGTTTGCATAATGATTTGGAAAACACAACTCATTTGAATGGGCCAGGTTTAATCATAGTTCATGGAAACTGGGGAGGAACTTAGTTTACCTGAAGCTTCTGTGGATTCTGTGGCTTCTTTGTTTAATGAGCTAGCTTAAAGTGGATTCTAAATTTTATTATTTAATATTTTTACCTTTTGAAGCTTCCTAAGAGCCCCCCAACATATCAGAACTCACCAGGTGGTTTCCCCTCTTGTAATAGTTACGGCCTTCAGAGCACGTGTGCTGGACTATAAATCTGTGTTTCCTTGACTAGTTCGTTTAATTGGAATTTTGAAAAAACTGATCACATTAAACATATTCTTTATTTTCTTCTTTTTTATTATTAATTTTTTTTTCAACGTTTATTTTTGGGACAGAGAGAGATGGAGCATGAACGGGGGAGGGGCAGAGAGAGAGGGAGACACAGAATCGGAAACAGGCTCCAGGCTCCGAGCCATCAGCCCAGGGCCTGACGCGGGGCTCGAACTCACGGTCCGCGAGATCGTGACCTGGCTGAAGTCGGACGCTTAACTGACTGCGCCACCCAGGCGCCCCTATTTTCTTCTTTTTTAAATGTAATTGAGCGGAGGAGGAACAGAGAGAGAGACTGAGAGAGAGAGAGAGAGAGAGAGAGAGAACCCAAAGAAGGCTCTAGGCTCAGAGCTATCAGCATAGAGTCCGATGCGGGGCTCAAACCCACGAACCGTAAGATCATGACCTGAGCCAAAGTCAGACGATTAACCAGCTGAGCCACCCAGCCTCCCCAGGGTAGTTCTATTTTTAATTTTTGAGGAACTTCCATACTCTTTTTCAGAGTGACTACATCAGTTTGCATTCCCACCAGCAGTGCAGAAGGGTTCCTCTTTCTCCGTATCCTCGCCAACATCTGTTGTTGCCATTCTGACAGGTGTGAGGTGGTATCTGATTGTGGTTTTGATTTGTATTTCCCTGATGATGAGTGACGTTGGTTATCTTTTCATGTGTCTGTGGGCCATCTGGATGTCTGCTTTGGAAAAGTGTCTGTTTGTGTCTTTTGTCCATTTCTTCGCTGGATTATTTGCTTTTTGGGTGTTGAGTTTGATGATTTCTTTATAGATTTTGGATACTAACCTTTTATCTGATAGGTCATTTGGAAATACTTCTCCCATTTTGTCGGTTGCCTTTTAGTTTTGCTGATTGTTTCCTTTGCTGTGAAGAAGCTTTTTATCTTTTTTTTTTCTTTAAATATTTTTAATGTTTATTTATTTTTTTGAGAGAGAGAGAGACAGAGCATGAGTGGGAGAGGGGCAGAGAGAGAGAGACTCACACACAGAATCCTAAGCAGGCTCCAAGCTCTGAGCTGTCAGCACAGAGCCCGATGCGGGGCTTGAACTCATGGACCACGAGATCATGACCTGAGCTGAATGAAGTCAGATGCTTAACTGACTGAGCCACCCAGGTGCCCCAGAAGCTTTTTACCTTGATGAGGTCCTAATACTTCATTTTTGCTTTTGTTTCCCTTGCCTCCGGTGACATGTCAAGTAAGAAGTTGCTGTGGCCCAGGTCAAAGAGGTTGTTGCTTGCTTTCTCCTCTAGGATTTTTATGGATTCCTTTCGTACATTTAGGTCTTTCCTGCATTTTGAGTTTATTTTTGTGTATGGTGTAAGAAAGTGGTCCAGGTTCATTGTTCTGCGTGTCACTGTCCAGTTTTCCCACCACCATTTGCTGAAGAGTCTGTCTTGTTTGCATTCTTTCCTGCTTTGTCAAAGATTAGTTGGCCATACGTTTCTGGGTCCATTTCTGGGTTCTCTATGCTGTTGCACTGAGCTGAGTGTCTGTTTTTGTGCCAGTACCATACTGTCTTGATGATTACAGCTTTTAATGCATCTTGAATTCTGGAATTGTGATGCCTCCAGCTTTGGTTTTCTTTTTCAGGATTACTTTGGCTATTCAGGGTCTTTTCTGGTTCCATACAAATTTTAGGATTGTTTGTTCTAGCTCTGTGAAGAATGCTGGTTTTGATAGGGAATAGATTGAATATATAGATTGCTTCGGGTAGTATCTACATTTTAACAATATTTGTTCTTCCATGAGCATGGAATGTTTTTCTATTATTTGGTGTCCTCTTCAGCTTCTTTCAAAAGCTTTCCGTAGTTGTCACTGTATACATTTTTCACCTGTCTGGTTAGGTTTATTCTTAGGTTTTTGATGGTTTTTGGTGAAATTGTAAATGGGATCGATTCCTTGATTTCTCTTTCTGTTGCTTCATTATTGGTGTACAGAAATGCAACCGATTTCTGTGCATTGATTTTATATCCTGTGACTTTGCTGTATTCAAGTGTCAGGGCTAGCGGTGTTTTGGTGGAGTCTTTCGGTTTTCCACGTAGAGTATCATGTTGTCTGAGAAGAGTGAAAGTTTGACTTTCTTCCTGCCAATTTGGATGCCTTTTATTTCTTTGTGCTGTCTGATTGCTGAGGCTAGGACTTCCAATACTGTGTTGAATAACAGTGGTGAGAGTGGACATCCTTGTCTTGTTCCTGACCTTAGGGGGAAACTTTTAGATTTTCCCATTGAGGATGATATTAATGGTGGGTCTTTCGTATAATGGCTTTTATGATCTTGAAGTATGATCCTTATGTCCCTAATTTCTTGAGGGTTTTCATCAAGGATGCCGTATTTTGTCAAATGCTTTCTCAGCACGTATTGAGAAGATCATGTGGTTCTGATCTTTTCTTTTATTAATGTGAGGTATCACGTTGATTTATTTGCCGATATTGAACCAGCCCTGCATCCCAGGAGTGAATCCCACTTAATTGTGGTAAGTAATTCTTTTAATGTATTGTTGGATCTGGTTGGCTGGTTGGCTGGTATCTTGTTGAGAATTTTTGCACCTGTGATCATCAGGGACATTGGGCTATAGTTCTCATTTTTAGTGAGGTCTTTGGTTTTGGAATCAAGGTAATGCTGACCTTATAGAATGAGTTTGGAAGTTTGGAGTTTGGAAGTTTTTCTTCCATTTCTATTTTTTGGAACAGCTTCAAAAGAAAAGGTGTTAACTTTTCGTTAAATGTTTGGTAGAACTCACCTGGAAAGCCCTGAACTGTTGTTTGTTGGGAGATTTTTGATAACTGATTTAATTTCATTTTATTATAGGTCTGTTCAGATTTTCTATTTCTTCCTGTTTCAGTTTTGGTAGTTTATATGTTTCTACGAATTTGTTCATTTCTTCCAGGTTGCCCAATTTGTTGGCATATAATTGCTCATAATATTCTCTTTAGTATTGTTTGTTATTCTGTGGTGTTGGTTGTGATCTTTCCTCTTTCATTTATTTTATTTATTTGGGGCCTTTTTCTTTTTGATCAGTCTGGCTAGGGGTTTATCAATTTTGTTAATTCTTTCAAAGAACCAGCTCCTGGTTTCATTGATCTGTTTTTCTGATTTCGATATCATTGATTTCTGCTCTAGTCTTTATTATTTCCCTTCTTCTGCTGTTTGGAGGCATTACTTGCTATTCTTTTTCCAGCTCTTTTAGATATAAGGTTACGTTGTGTATATGAGACCTTTATTCCTTCTTTACGAAGGCCTGGATTGCTATATACTTTACTCTTATGACCGCCTTTGCTGCATCCCAGAGGTTTTGGGCTGCCATGTTTCCATTTTCATTGGCTTCCATGTACTTTTTAATTTCCTCCTGAATTTCTTGGTTAACCCATTCATTCTTCAGTAGGATGTTCTTTAATCCAAGTATTCATGGTCTTTCCAAATTTTTTTCTTGTGGTTGATTTTGAGTTTCATAGCACTGTGATATGTATGGTATGATCTCGATCTTTTGTACTTGTTGAGGGATGATTTGTGACCCAGTATATGATCTGTTCTGGAGAATGTTCTATGTGCACTCGAGAAGAATGTGTATTCTGCTGCTTTAGGATGAAATATTCTGAATACATGTGTTAAATCCATCTGGTCTACTGTGTCATTCAGAGCCATTGTTTCCTTGTTGATTTTCTGCTTAGATGATCTGTCCATTGTTGTAAGTGGGGTATTGAAGTCTCCTACTACGATGGTATTATTATCAATGATTTTTTTTTTTTATGTTTGTGATTAACTGCTTTATATATTTGGGTGCTATCATGTTGGGGGCATAAATATTTACAAATATTAGATCTTCTTGGTGGATAGACCCCTTAATTACAATATAATCCCCTTCTTCATCTCTTGTTACAGTCTTTGGTTAAAATCTAGTTTTTCTGATATAAATATGGCTAAACCAGCTTTCTTTTGATGACCATTACCATGAGATGGTTCTCTGTCCTCTTACTTTCAATCTGCAGGTGTCTTTAGGTCTAATATGAGTCTCTTGTAAGCAGCATATGGATGGGTCCTGTTTTCTTATCCATTATGATACCCTGTGTCTTTTGATTGAAGTGTTTAGTCCTTTGACATTTAGAGTGAGTAGTGAAAGATATGAATTTAGTGTCATTTTATTGCCTGTTGAGTTGGTGTTTCTGGTGATGTTCTCCCATCCTTTCTAGTCTTTGTTGCTTTTGGTCTTTTTGTTTTGTTTTGGCTTTCCTCCACTAAGAAGGTCCGCCTTAAAATTTCTTGCAGGGCTTGTTTAGTAGTCATGAATTTCTTTAGTTTTTGTTTGTCTGCAAACTCTTTATCTCTCCTTCCATTCTTTTTAAAAAAAATTTTTTTTTTCAACATTTATTTATTTTTGGGACAGAGAGAGACAGAGCATGAACGGGGGAGGGGCAGAGAGAGAGGGAGACACAGAATCGGAAACAGGCTCCAGGCTCTGAGCCATCAGCCCAGAGCCTGACGCGGGGCTCGAACTCACGGACCGCGAGATCGTGACCTGGCTGAAGTCTGACGCTTAACCAACTGCGCCACCCAGGCGCCCCTCTCCTTCCATTCTGAATGAGAGCCTTGCTGGATAAAGAATTCTTGGATGCATATTTTTCTGATTCAGCACATTGATCATATTCTGCCACTGCTTTCTGGCCTGCCAAGTTTCTGTGGATATGTCTGCTGCTAACCTGATCTGTTTTCCCTTCTATAGGTTAAGGACTTTTTCCCTTGCTGCTTTCATACTTCTTTCTTGGTCTGTGTATTTTGTGAATTTAACTATAATATGCCTTGGAGATGGTCGGTTTTTGTTGAATCTAATGGAAGTTCTCTGTGGGTCTTGAAGTTTGATGTCTGTGTCCTTCCCTAGATTAGGACAGTTTTCTGCTATAATTTGCTTACATAAACCTTCCTCTCCTTTTTTTCTCTCTTCATCTTCTGGGACTTCTGTGATTTGGATGTTATTCCTTTTAAATAAGTTACTGAGTACTCTAAATCTTGTATCATGCTCTTTTGCCTTTGTTTCCCTCTTTTTTTTCTGCTTCATTATTCTGTATAATTTTGTCTTCTGATTATATGATTTGCTGCTCTGCTTCATCCATCCTTATCATTGGGGCATCCAATCAAGATTGCATCTCTGTTATAGCACTTTTAATTTGGTACTGAGTAGATTTTATTTCTTTTATCTCTGTAGAAAGGGATTGTATGCTTTTTTCAACCCCAGCTAGTATTCTGTGGTTCTAAATTCTAGTTCAGACATCTTAAGAGCTTGTATCTGTGTTAAGTCCCTGCCTGTCAGTTTTTCCCCTTCTTTCTTTTGGAGTGTATTCCTTCATTTTGTCATTCTGGAGGAAGAAAGAAGTTAATAAAGTTAAAAATTAAAATTAAAAAATTAAAAACAAAACAGAAAATCAAATAACGTAAGCTAAATCGGTTTGTTTTTGTTTGCTTGTTGAAAGAAGGTTGCTAGAATAAGAAAAAAGGAAAAGACAAAAGAGGTAAGAAAAAATTTAAAAATTAAAGTAAAAAAATAAAAAATAAAAATAAAATTAAAGTAAAAAAAAATAAAAATAAAGTAAAAAAAAGTAAATAAAAATAATAATCCAATTTTTCTTTCTGGATCCAAAAATGGGGAAGAAATGAAAGGGAAAAAAAAAGGAAAAAATAAGGAAAAAAACAATTTAAGCAAAAACAGAAACAAAGAAAACAAACAAATACATGAACTAGCAAACAGAATGAAATCCGAATGAAGTTACATCCAGTTTCCCCTAGAACTAAACAGTGAAGCACTCTGTAGTCTGTCCAATAAGCAGGTGAAGGGACTTGTGCTGGTCTGCTGGGGGATGTGCTGGGAGGTTGCAGTTGGGTGGGGCTTGATCTAACAGCTCCCTTGTTCACTAGGTGGTGCTGCTTAGCTTACTGGGGTGGATCAGTGTGGTGCGCATGTGCGTGTGCAGGAGAGGTGGAGATGGCTTCTCCCAACTCCCTAGTCTTGGGGGAGGAACTTTCTGCTCTCACCCACCCTTGTTCAAGCACCCCTCCTTTATCTTAGGCCTCTGTCCACTCTCGCCTCTACCCTGTCCGTGTCCAGACTGTTGGCCTGTCAGGTGGCACCTCCCTCCAGAGGTTTATATCTGATGGGTTTGTATTTCAAAACCCCACATTTTAGGGACCCCTGCTGCTTGCACCCATGCCAACCCTCTGGGAGAGGTTCTCCCTGAGCAATGGCTGGGTGCTGGCTCACCCCCGGAAGTGTTCATGTGATGGCGCAGAGGCAGAGGTTTAGAGATTATGGCCAATTGCGACACACAGCTGGTACCAGGTTTCCCTGCACTCTGGTGGCTTTGTCCCAAGACCTGCAAATGTGGCTGCTCTCTGAGTTTTATTGGGGTCTTTACCTGTGGGGAGGTCACATGGCCTCTCCAAGTGCACTCCAGCTAGGGGAACCGCTACTCCCCATGTGGCACACAGACCTCTCAGACCCCGCTGCCTGCTCCTGGGGCTTCGCCCTGCTTTCTCACCAGAGCACCGCCAGGCACTGGGCTCCAGAAGTTCAAACTGTGTTCCTCTGTTTATAGAATCCTGGTGGTATTGAAACCCTCTCCTTCCTGTCCGTGGTTTTGGGGAATAGATTTCTTGTTCAGTCCCCTGCGAGTGTTTTCACTTTTTGTCTCTTTTTTCTCCAGCTACTTTTGGGGGAGTACTTTTTTTTGCACGATCCTGATGAGCCACACTCTCCCTCGTTTTCTTTTTCTGTCCTCTCTCCACAAAAACAGTTCTCTACCTTCTGCAGTTATTCCCTCCTCTAGTTCACCCCTCTGCACCACGTACCTGCCGACGTTTGTGGCTGAAGTTTTGCAGATTGTTGTGTTAATCCTCAGATCAATTTTCTAGGTGTGCCGAATGGTTTGGTGCTGATCTAGCTGTGTTTCAGGGAGGAGGCAAGCTCAGTGTCTCCATGCCTCTCTGCCATCTTCACTTTTCTCCCCCAGAGGTGATGTCTGATATGTGGATATTAAAACACCCGTATGAGGATGTGTGATCAGCCCAATGCTCCACATATTCAGAGTCCGGCTATTCCTCACCCTGTGGTGGCGGCAGCATTCTCTGGGGTCACTGTGATGCTCCCTGGTGGCTCTACCCCCTCTACTGCTGACCCTCTGCAGTCTGTTCTCAGTTCTTTGGCCATTTTGCTCCTTTAAAAACATACTCAGGTCGTGTCACATTGTGCTGGTTCCATCTTCCCTCCAAGGGACAGCTGGTCTCACAGTATTATGCAGAGCCTCCATGATCTTGAACCCCATGTCTCTCTGGCCCTGCCTCCTCTTGCACCCCACCTGGCTCACTCTGCTCCTTGCCACATTGGCTTCTTTCAGAGCACGTTGTCTCCTATGTGTGTGAGCCCTAGTGGTGACACTCACCAGCATGTTCTTCACCCAGATACCTGTTTGTCCGACTCCTTCACCTCCCTTGGCCATACCCAGATGTCGCCTTCACAGTGACATAAGCTCTGCCTACCCAGTTTACTGCCTCAGCCTATCCTCAGCTTCTCCTGTTCTCCTTCCCCAACAGAACTGATCATCTTTTAACCTAGCCTGTAATTTATTTATTTATACTATTTGTTGTTTGTTATGTTTTGTCATCTGACCCTTCTTAGCACAAGGATCTTTGGGTTTTGTTTGTTCACTGGTTTCCAAAGGCATTTTCAAAAGTACACTGGATTAGGTGCACTTAAAATTCCATTTTAATTTTTTCTGTCAAGTGGGTCATGTATGGATATGGCCACAATATCAACAAAGAGGCCAGCCTTCCATTCACTGTGACTGCTTTTAGTTTCCCTTTGCTTCCTTGAATTTTGACTTTTTCTAGAATTCTAACTTTGGTTCTTCTTTTATATTCCTAAACTTTCTTTCTGGAGAATCTGGGTACAGAATTCTCTCCCTTAATAGTCTTTGTTCTTCTCCAAGTCAATATGTAAACCAAAGCAAGTATCATATATTCTCAAATCTTTGTCTCCTCTGTTTCCCAGTTTATACTAATGTGTGACCTACTCACGGTAGAAACTTCGTGAAACCCTGTGACGCAAGTGCTCCTGGCCACCCAGCACAAGGTTACATCTGCCTATGTTTTCTGTAAACTTGTCATCATGTTTGGCCATTCCCTTTGCCACTGCCCAAGGTCAGATCTTTATCATCCTTTCCTGGCCTTTCCCTTTTGCTTCCTCTCTTTTCCTTTTTTCTGTCTCTGGTCCAGTTCTGTCCACTGACTGTAAAACCCATGCCTAATTCTGTCTCCTCTTTATTTAAAAATCTGTCATGGTTGTTCATAACTTGGGAAGTTAAAAAAATTCCATTGACATGGAATTAAGTCTGTGACACATTCTGGCCCCAACCCTTTATTAAAAAGAGTGGAAACCATTTTTTCTAAAACTATAGTCATGTTGTTGTAGATGTTCAGTGAGAAAAAAGTTCCCATGAGAAAATATATTTGCAAAATGGTGGTTAAATACAGTTAAAAGTTTTTTAATCATAGACATTTAAATTCTCTAAATGGTAACGTCAGTTAATAAAGTGATAATTTGTATGTATTACATATAGTATGTAATGTTTAAAATACTTCATTTAAAAAATAATTATTGAGCACTTACTAGATGCTAGTACCATTGTAAATGCTGAGGATACACTAATGAACAATTGAGACAAAACCATTGGTTCTCATGGAGTTTAGAGTCTCGTGGGACACACAGACAATGTGAAGGATGAGAATTAGGGTTGGGAAGCAGGTAAGAAGATTGGGGGAAGGGGGAACTGGTGCTGCAAAGTCTAGAGCATTATGAGCAAGGGCTTTGTTGAAAGGGTCACATCTGAATAAAGAGATTCATTGTATTACCCTTTAATCGTTTTGGAAATCAGGTAGAAATAGTGAGTTATATGTGTATCTTTGCCTTATGAAAAATTGTGGCATTATATAAGGCATTAAACTGAAAGATAATTCAAGGTACTATTAAAGCAATATCTATATATGTCTCTTTGTAAATTAGTGCTAATGGTCAGTATAACTCAGACTATTTCAGATTTGGAATTTTACTTGCATTCATTTATTACAAAGTCAATACCCAGCTTAAAAATTAAAAAGATTAGTAATTATATAAGGTTTCAAAGAAAAGTACTAATGTTATGACCCACCTAACACCATATGGTTTCAGAAATGTCGTGAAAATGATTTTTTTGCCTTATATTTATAGTGCATAGATAGCTTATTCTTCTTACTACTGTTAATTAATACTTTTATAGTAATTATAGAATACTTTAAATATACATTATTCTTCTGAATTTAAAAGATCAGGCTTTTAAACAAATTAATTTCGAAGGATAATAGAAATGACCTGGACTTTCATAAATTCTTTAGTAAATTTTTTTTAAGATCACCAAAAATAATCTTTTAGGAAACATTTGTTTCTCTGTGAATTCTACAAAATTCCACATGGCTTCTCAACCTCTTTACTCTTCCAGTTTAGTTACACCCTTGGAGGTCATTGTCTTACATAAAGCGGTGATTGCCCTTGAAAATAGACCCATTAGAAGCTTTTTTCTCAGTTGTACATTGTAGACAGAATGTAATGCTCACTAGTCAAAAGAACACACAATAAATAAATGGTAAATATAGGTATGGCATCAGATGTGATGTGCAGAGTTCAAAGTATGTTGCCAGCTCGGTTGAAATGGTAACTAACAAATGTAAACGAGAACACTTCAGCTTTGAGGTAAATTTCTAATAGCCTAATAGTAACCTTGATAATGAAGTGGGAAGCAGATCAAAATGTGATATAGTGAAAATCAGGAAAAGTTGGGGGGTACGATTAAACAGATGAGCTGTATGCCGTGGTCCGGATATGCCAGTTTCTTTATACACTCCCAGGTTGAAGGATATATGGAGTGTTTCCAGTTTTTGGAGATTATGAACAAAACTGATATAAATCTCATCCTTGTAAATACTAGGAATGAGATTACAAGGTCCTGCCATGTGTTTAGCTTTATAAGAAACTGCCAAATGGTCTCCCAAAGTGGCTTCACCATCTTGTATTACCACTAGAACGTTGCTTCTAGCCTTATTAGCACTTTGTACTGTCAGAGTTTTTGTTTTAGCCAGTCTGTTAGGTCTGCATTTAGTATCTGATTGTGGTTTTACTTTGTATTTCCTTCCTGCCTAAATACATTGAGGACCTTTTCATGTGCTTGTTACCAGTTTTTTTTTTTTTTTTTTTTTTCGGTGAAGTGTCAGATCTTTTGCCCAGCTTATTAATTTGGGTTATTTTCTTACTGAATTTTGAGAGTTCTTTCTGTATTCTGGGTATTAGTCCTTTATGAGATATGTGTTTTGCAGATATTTTGCGGCTTGTGTTTTCATTCTCTTACCTGTTTTATTTGAACAGCAGAAATTCTTAATTTGATGAAATCCAGTTGGTCAGTATTTTCTTTTATGGTTTGTACTTTTAATTTTGTGTCTGAAAACTAAATGCCACACCTGAGGTCATGCAGACTTGTCTTCTAGTTTTTATTTTTTTAATATGTATAAGTATATATATATATATATTTATTTATTCTTAAAGTTTATTTTTAAGAGAGATACCATGTGCACGTGAGAGCAGAGGAGCACAGAGAGAAGAGGGAAAGAGAGAATCCCAAGCAGGCTCTGCACTGAGAGCACAGAGCCCGATGCAGGGCTTGAACTCATCAACCCTAGAATCATGACCCAAGCCGAAATCAAGAGTCAGACACTTAACCGACTGAGCCACCCAGGCGCCCCCTGTCTTCTATTTTTTTAATAGAAAGTTTTTATACAAGTTTTAGGTTTACCATTAAGACTTGTGATCCATTTTGAGTTAAAATTTTTTTAATGTTGTGTGAAGTATGCATTGCATAAGACGATTCAGTTATGTTTTGCATTGAGTCTGTTGGACTCTAGTAGAGAATTGACATCTTCGCATTATTGAATCTTCCCATCTATGAACGCAATCTGTCTTCATATTTATTTAGGCCTTTCATTTCTTGTCCGTGTTTTGTGGCTTGCAGAATACAGATCTTGCATGTACTTTGTTAGATTTATATAGAAGTATTTTGTGGTTTTGTTGGTCCTACTGTAAACGATTCGTTAAAACAGTTTTAATTTTCACTAGTTAATTGCTGCTGTGTAAGAATGTGTCATGTGACCCACGTGCTATGGTGTGTTACTTCTAGTAGTCCTTTGTAAAGACTGTTACACCAACACTTGATAGTATATTGTTACTGTTGGTAGCTTGCAGAGTCGTTTGAGCGTCTCCTCCCCTTGCACTGTGGATGCAGTCACCGAGAGTCAGACCTGAAAAGTGCTTGCTTGAAGTTTCTGACTAGTGGCAATATGAAGGAACAGTCCAAATCTCTTGACTCTGCTATTGATGCTATATAAACTCAGCGTTTTGTGTTTGTGTGTTGGGGGTTGTAGTGTGATGTTTTGCAAGTCTCTAAGCAGTGTTGCCATTTAGTCAAATCACATGGATTGTCGTGTATGGTATGATTTGGGAGAACGGAAAGCTTCACTTTAGGATTCCCTTTCCCTGGCTTGCCTCAGGAGCTGAAGTTGCCTATGTCAAAAGGAAAATATCTTACAAAGGAAGCATAAATCATTATGTTGTTCTGACCTTAATATTCTTTAGTTTTTCAGAGATGTGGTATTTGTAGGTTGTGATGGCAGATAACAGCTGGGGGCTTGAGAGATAGGGCAGGACAGGTTCAGGCGTAAGTGGGCCCAGGTGGGATGCTGCCATGGTGGGAACCTCATCCAGATGTCATCGTGAGGACACGGGGCACCAAGCTGTGAGAGCAGTATAGTGAAATGTAGAAACAGGCACCAAAAGGACATACTGTGAAAAACTTAACCTGGCTTCGTGATATTTTTGCCTGGTTTACCTCCGGAAAACAAGCTGTTTGATTGTCAAACACTTGTAATATATCTTGGATCAATATTTCTCAATAGAAATACTGGTTAATTATGCTAAAATTAAAAAGAAAAAGTTCCCCTGTGTATAATGGCATAAATAGTTTCCTTGTTAAATTATGTTGCCTGCCTTCTTTACGGGAAATTTTCGATGCCACAGACCCTTAATAGAGGACTTGTGGATAAACAATTTTTTTTTTTTTACAAGGAACACGTATAAAACAAACAAGGTTAGAAAAATGTAATTAGCTCCATGATATCTTGAGATCTTAAGGAAAATAATATTAAAACAATCCACACTACTCATCTTACTAGAATTAAGAGAAGACAATTTAGGAGAATGTTATCCAAGATGAGCAGAAAAGAAATTTACTTGATTTCTTGATTTTGCCAAGAAATTTTAAACATGACATTTTAGCCATTAGGACATTTGATTATATGTTATGATTTTGAAAATCAGAAAGAATGTTGGGGAAAGTATCTATACCTCAGAGATATAAAGTATCTGTAATTTTTTTTTTTTTTTGGCCTTTGATGAAATGGGACATCGTACATTTGTAGGAAAAAATGTCTTCCCCATTTGGACATTATCCCATTTATTTTAGCTAGCATTTCATTAGTATTTTCCTCTACTATCATGTGATTGGTTTAGGGCAGATTGGTATTTATTTATTTATTATTCATTTATGATATATAATATATAATATTAATCATTTATTTACCTTGATTATTCAATGACTTTTTGACGTATTTTGATTTTTGTTTGGAGCCAAATTCTTGGTTTTCAGTTAGAACTGTTTTAGTTCGGTATTGTATGTTGAGGGGAAGTCTTTTAATTAAAAACTGTGCTTGTATTTGTTCATCTTTTAGATACTTACAAACAACTTTTAAAACCAATGTTAACACCTCTTTCCACACTTGCTATTTCAAGATCAAAGTTGAACTTTTTAATTAAAACTTTAAAAAGTGTTTTTTTAAACTTTGTTTTAATTTTACCATGAATGTAGTTAATACTTAGTCTTTTATAAGCAATATGCTTTTTTTTTTTAATCTTAACATTTATTTATCTTTGAGAGAGAGACAGAGACAGAGAGAGAGACAGAGCGTAAGTGGGGGAGGGGCAGAGAGAGAGGGAGACACAGAACCTGAAGCAGGCTCCAGGCTCTGAGCTGTCAGCACAGAGCCCAACGCGGGGTTCGAACTGAGGAATCACGAGATCATGACCTGAGCTGAAGTCAGATGCTTAACTGACTGAGCCACCCAGGCACCCCTAAGCAATATTCTTTATGCTGTTATAGATCTTTGTTTTTACAGCTAAAAATTATAATACTTTTATTTCAATAACACTTCACAGTTTCTGATCAGTTTAGCCAAAAAATTTGCCTATTTTCTTGAGCTTTTCATGTAATCAGCCTTTTGTTCCATTGCCTTTTCTCTGTTCATTTTAAATTTCATTGATTTCTACTTTTTTTGTTTTTAATATATTTCTTTCCACTTTAGGTTTAATTTGCTGTTCTTTTTCCAGTATCTTAGGATAGAAGTTTAGATTGATTTTTCTTTTTCTTTTTCTTTTTCTTTTTCTTTTTCTTTTTCTTTTTCTTTTTCTTTTTCTTTTTCTTTTTCTTTTTCTTTTTCTTAATTATAAGCATGTAAAGGTTCAAAGTTCCTTTTAAGCCCTGCTTTATGGCATCCCAGAGATTTTTTTTCTTGCTGCTTTATGTGTTGTGATTTTTGACTGAATGTTTGACATCCATCGCCCTTAGATCAATAAAGACTGAACTGTATGTGTAACTACCTTGAATTCTGTCAGATTCTGCATCGTGTATTTAGAACCTCTGTTATTAGGTGCGTCTGCATTTAGGATTGTTATATTTTCTCGTTGAAGTGATTCTTTTATGTCTTTGAAATGACCTTTCTTGTGTTTGTTAATGCTCCTTGCCTCTAAGTGTTTTTGCTTTTCTTTATATTAATGTGGCCCCTCCAGCTGTCTTGTGCTTAGTGTTAGTGTGGTATATGTTTCTAAATACTTTTGCTTTCATTTGATTTGCATTTATCTGTATGATGTCCTTTGTTGTATTACAGTTGAGTCTTGCATTTTTGTCTTGATAATATCTTTCATAACTAACATCCGCCATCTTGTTCTTTGTCTCACAGAGTCTTTGCTCGTTTTTCCTGCTTTTATCTTTTACTTTTTTGGATTGGGTATTTTTTAGGGCTCAATTTGATTTCTACTATTGGCTTTTTGGTTAAATTTCCTTGCTCTGTTATTTTGTGATTGCTCCAGAGTTTTTAACTCTAAGGATCTTTAAATTCAAATAATAATAAAATACTTCATGTAAAGTGGAAGGACCTACACTAGAAATGTTTTTATTTACTGTTTACCTTTATCTTTTGCTATTCTTGCCATACATTTAAATTTATATGTATGTTAAAAATGCCACAAAACCTTGCAAGTAATTTTCATTTAAATAAATCAAATATTAAAATGAAATCTACGATATGTACCCTTATGTACCATTTCTGGTGCTTTTCATTCCTTTGTTTAAATCTGCAGTTCCATCCTGTATAATTCTCTTTCTGCCAGAAGGATTTCCTTTTTATGGTTTATGTCTGCAGGTGATTAATTTTCCCAGCTTTGGTTTGTCTACCAATCATTTTGTCTTCATTTTTGAAGGGAGATTTTATTAGATATAGAAGTCTAGGTTGAGAGTTTTTATTTTCTTTAAATGTGTTTTGTCATGATCTTCTGTTCTCTGTTATTTCTGATGAAAAATCTTTTTGTTCCTCTAGATATAGATCATTATTTTTTGACTTTTAACGTTTTCTTTTTAAAATTGATTCTCAGCAATTATATTTTGATGTACCTTGGTGTGTTTTCTTTTCTGTTTTCTGTTTATTCTGTTTGGAATTTGTTACATTTCTTTGATCTGTGGATGGACTTTTTTTTTTTCCCCAAATCTGGAAAATTTCAGGTCATTACTTCTTCAGATTTTTTTTTGTTTTCTTCCTTATTCTACCCACCTTGAGCTCTTCTCTTGGAATTTTAATTGTATGTTTGTAAGCCTGTTTGATATTGTCTGACAGATTGCTGAATCTCTCCTCATTTCCTTTCAGATTTATTTTAATCCTCCAGTATTCTCATTAAAAAAAAAGTTCTTTAAATTCACTTGCATGTTTATAGTAGCTGTTTTAAGAAATATGCTTGCTAATTCTATCTCTGTATAATAGTTAGATTTGCCTGTATTGACTTACTTGTCTTTCTGTTTATGGGTTCCTTTTTGTTGCTTCTTTGCATGTCTAGTAACTTTGATTGGATTTTGGATATTGTAAATTCTGTGTTATTTTGTGGTTTATTTTGTAGTGTTCCTTTAAATAATGTTGTACTTACTTCCAATAGTCAGCCGAGTCACTTGAGAATCATCTTGATCCTTTAGGGGGTTTGTTTTCAAATCCTTGATTGTGCTCACTCTCGGGCAAGGTTAGCCCAATGTTAAGGTATGCCATTTGTGTCTCCCAAATGCTTCGGCTGGCTGTTCCTCTTGTCAGAACCTGAAGATTTCCATACTTCATGTGATTGCTGTGAATCGTTTTGCTTATAGCTCCAGTTTTTGCTTTTTTTTGGCCTTCTCAAGGAATTTTACTTCACTCACGTTTGGCTTTGGTGTTTAGCCAGGGATCTGTGGAACTACTGTTAAGAATTTTAGAACTATTTCTTTGGTCAACTTTCTTTTCACATGTGCTTCCCTGAATGTCAAATTCCGGTTGGTTCATCTCTGTCTCCTGTAGGAAGTGAGACTCTTAAGTGTTGTACGTGGGTCCCTGCACTGTGGTCGTGAGGTTGCTGCTTGGCATAAATCCAGAGTTGTCATAGATGGCATCTCCTTTGTTTCTCTTCCTGGGGCTCACAGTCCTTTTCTGTGCATTGTTCAATTTCTGAAAATAGTTGTTTTTTGATATTTTGTCCAATGTTTTACTTGTTTACAGTGGGCCCAAGTTGCTCCATCATGGCTGGAAGGTTAATTGTTTTACTTTATAATTCTTGAACCTGTATCAGTCTGCATGTCTGTTTGATAATGAAAAGCAAGTATTTTAAGATACTTCAGAGTTACACAGTCCTTCTGTATAATGCCGCTTCATATGTTCTTCTAAGTAACACATGACATTGATGGATCTGTTACTGTTATTTTCATTTTACAGAAGGATGAACCTGAGATAGGAAACTGTAGGAATTTGGTTTTTGGTCTACACTGAATGTAAGCAACTCAGATTTCTTTTTGAGATTTTTTTGTACTGTTTTTATTTTTTTTTTAATTTTTTTTTTAAGGTTTATTTATTTTTGAGACAGAGAGAGACAGAGCATGAATGGGGGAGGGGCAGAGAGAGAGGGAGACACAGAATCCGAAGCAGGCTCCAGGCTCTGAGCCATCAGCCCAGAGTCCGACGCGGGGCTCGAACTCACGGACCGCAAGATTGTGACCTGAGCTGAAGTTGGATGCTTAACCGACTGAGCCACCCAGGCGCCCCTGTACTGTTTTTCAAAGAAGTTATACAAGTCTGGGTCAATGTCATTTGCCATTTTGAGCTACTGTTGATTCTCTTTGTTTTCCATATTTGTCAGGTTGCTTATAAGAGTTGCTCTGGGATAGGAGATGTGGAAGAGTTAGAAAAGTTTAGATATTAATATGATTACAGAAATTGGCTTTTTTATTTTTATTTTTTTATTTTTTTGCCTGTTTTAACATCTATGCTCCTTTCCTTGAGGGGAATATCTCATTAACTCTTGGTGGGTGAATGTCCTGTTTCCTTCTTTTTGGAGTCACCATGCAAATATGGGAGAGATTGGGGCAAGTGCTGAAATATAAAACAGTGGCAGTGGTGTCCTGCCTAAAGTGTGTACGTGCTAAAGTACAGTTTTTGTACCTTTTGCTTCTTTATTTTTCCAAGGGTCTTGGTACTAGGTTATTTTTCAGCTGTGGTACTCTACCCTTTCTCTGATCTTTTTATAATTTCTAGTTTGCTGGCTTATTTTACAAACTGGTAAAATACATCTACACATATATATGTGAGTTTAGTGTGATATTACGTTTATGTGGATGGGAAGGGAAGATATGGTCTTCTGGTTAGGATCTCCTGTGTATGTAAGATTTCAGTTGGTTATTCGGTAGTTACGTAGTGACCCCAGAGTACCTTGCGAGATACGTGAGATGACTTAGAGATCTGGTCCATGAGGACTCCTGTGCAGAAGTGGTCACCTTGACTGTTGTGTGGGTCACATCTCCGAGAGCAAGGATGCAGGTGGTGTGGCTTAGAAGAAGGGCCCTGCTCAGGGCAGAGACATATGCCTCCTACACAGCCAGCTTTACTGGCCTGCTACTTCAACAAGTCTTTTAATCAATCCCCTCCTTTTAAAAAAACTCGTTTTATCCCCCTTCCTCCAAATATCATGATCATATGAAGTCAAACAATGAACAAAATGCATAATTTAAAACATGAAAGTACCTGTCCTCTGGAGGAAACCACTCTAACTTGGGCAGCTTGTCTTTTTGACAATGGTACATGCATGTTCTAGCTAATGCTAGAAAGGTCCCCAGGGAGAGAAAGGAACTAAGTGGCTGCACATCTCTTTTATTTTGAGCAGTTACTAGAGTATAGCTCTGCCTTTAGCTGTGAAACTATTGATCTTAAAAGGCCTCCGTGGAACTTTTCTTGGCAATTCTGTTTCCAAGGAGAAAGCAGACAAATACGTGGTAGGGATGCGTGTGTGTGCACGCGCGCGTGCACATGTGTGATTTTAATACTATCAAAACTGGTGGGAGTGGGTGAGAGGTTTTGTGATGTGCTAGTAATATGGAAACAGGTAGATCCCACCCCCAGTGTTCTGGTCTCCTGGTGAGGGTGGCCGCAAACTTGTATGTGCTCTCAAGGTAATTTGGAGGTGGGGCATGATATTACAAGCATTCATCAGACTCTTTTTGTTAATTTTCCTTTATTGACATTCTTTTCTAATTTCATCATATTGAGGCTGTATAACACATAAAAACCAAATAAAGGCACAGTTAAAAATTATATTGTATGAAATGATAACCTAGAAGAGTTTATTAAAATGTGCTTTAAAATTTTTTTCAAAAAAGGTCTGCAGATGATGAGACATTGTAGTGTGTTAACAGTGCTGCTTTGGAGAGCTTTGTCTTCGGAGGCAGCTAAAGGAGAGAGCCTTGCTGTAGAGCCCTTGCTTTAATAATAACTTTAAAGATTTAATTGGACCTCTATCCAAACTCATAAGTTGACATGGAAGTTAGCATTTCCCTCATCACTTTCTTGGATCCTTCTCTATTCTCATTAGCTTTTCCATTTTCTATTAGGTGGGCAATGTTGTATATTCCCTTCTGTTCCTCTGAGGAGACTGGGTATCGTCTGGCACATATGCCCATATGGGTCCCCGTAGTGTTCATAGGAAAATCAAATACAAATTAGCTTTGAATATGGAGTATGATATTCCAGAAAAGATTCGTTATTTTTAACTAAAATCTGAAGGAATTCTTTGTAGAGGAAGTGATTTGGTTTTACTTTTGTGTTTAGGTCTTTAGTTTTTTAAGCCTTGTCTCTGAGCTTAAATTATTTAAGTATTAATGCTAAATTAAAATGGCTGCTTTTTTTTTTTTAGAATATGAACTATTACAATTGTTTTCATGTTTGAGATCATAGAGAAGTCATATAATACATGGTACTGTCATATATTCATGCCATAGAATTGTTTTATATATACCACATTTCGTGGCCAGCTTATAAGCAGAAAGCTTGAGGAAAAAAAACCCTACGTAATTAAAAATTAAACGATGAATTAAAACTTAAATTATGCAAAACTAATAAGCTACATTACCAAGACCAACAATTAATACACTATACTATATTCAGGAAAGATGCTAACATTTTTAACATTTGTTTTATGTTAGAATTGCAATTTGCAGTGTATGCTATTTTGGAACATTTATTTTGAAGAGCTCAGCATGTCTGAATTAAGGCACAAGTCAATGGTCTACGATTTTTAATGGTTATAGGATTTATCATAGAGTAAAATCCTTGATAAGACAAACAGCTACAGAGGAAAAAAATCCAGGTTTTTTTTTTTAATTTTTATTTTTTTTAGTAAGTGCCGGCATCACATCAGCATATTTGATTACATTTATTTGTCCACTGTGCAGGTCAGCAGGGCAGAAATGCACTCAATTGATGGGGTGCCTGCGGGGCTCAAGTCGGGGAAGCGTCTGACTTTGGCTCAGGTCATGATCTCACCGTACGGGAGTTCGAGCCTCGAGTCAGGCGCTGTGCTGACAGCTCAGAGCCTGGAGCCTGCTTCAGATTCTGTCTCCCTCTCTCTCTGCCCACCCCCACTTGCTCTCTTTCTCTCTCTCTGTCTCAAAAATAAACATTAAAAAAATATTTTAAAAAAATTCACTCAATTGACAAAGGCCTAAAGAGTTCTGTTATTTTGTTTGATAAGATTCCCCCCTCCCCCCTTATTCATGTATAATGGATGCAGGACCACAATAATAATAGTTACTAAAGTTTTGAACTCCAGGAACTTCCTACAAATCAATATTAAGTACAATTGAGGATATTTAAGCTTAAGAAAATATCCATTGAAAAAAATTTAATGTGATTACACAAAAACAGATTTTTAAGTATATGTTCTGTTTTAACTAAGCTGGACATATTAACATGCAGACTGATAAAGAGCACAGCTGAAGTAGCCATTTGTCTCTTGTCCCATTGTTCACGCTCTTTATGCCTGCGTGCTTGATGTGTGCATGTTTTAGACTGAGCAGGCTCTACTGTTGGGAAGGAGCGCTCTGTATAGTTCAGTATGCAAGTGGAGCCTTCCTAGGTCCGTCCATCTGTCTGGTCACCTGTGCCATAGACATGATCTTGTGTCAGGTGTCGGGCACTTTGCCGGGACTCAGCACACAAAGAACAATAGAGCTGTTTGAACTTTGGCTCCGGAATGTACGGTTTTGGTGCAGAAAGCCATAAACTGATCATCTTAAAATAGTATGGTATGATCATTCCCGAAGCACGCCCAAGGTTTCATGAGGCCATAGAGGGAGCCTAATTGGTGGTGGGGGTAGAAGTTGGTAAAGAGTATGCTCACCTCTCTTTCCATGCTGTTTGTTCTGCCCTCATCCACCACCCCCCCCCCCCCCCCCCACACACACAAATAACAAACACCAGTGTTTATAGAGAGCTGCCTTTACGGTGCAAGGGCTCTGGAAAGGTTTGGGTTGATTGCATTGGCAGCGCACCTTCTATAAAGAGGCGCCATGTGCTTGAGGGACAATGTGGGCACCTCTGTCCGTCCCTCGTGCTGCGTCCCTCCCCCTTTCCTTCACCTTCCTCTCCCAGGGCCTTTTGGTATTATTTGTGAGTCTATTTTTAGTGTTCTAGCACTGGCCACATTTGAAATACGCCGGGGCTCAGTTTCAAGTGGGATCGAACACGTTTCCCTGTGCGTTGCGCCATAAAGGTGAGATGGGACGCGTGTACCCAAGTGTAAGTGAATGTGTGAGCACGTGTGCCTGGAGTTGTGCGGGATTTGTTTTTACTCTCATTATGAACACTTTTTTTTTTTTTTTTTTTGTTAGAGGTAAAAGTTAAATGAGTGACTAAAGAAAAACGTTGGGGGTGTGGTATACGGGCCCCTTACCCGAGGGACGGCCATACGTACGTCGGGGTGTGGTACACGGGCCCCTTACCTGAGGGACGGCCGTACGTACGTTGGGGTGTGGTACACGGGCCCCTTACCGGAGGGATGGCCGTACGTACGTCGGGGTGTGGTACACGGGCCTGAAGGACGGCTGTAAGTTGGGGTGTGGTACACGGGCCCCTTACCGGAGGGACGGCCATACGTATGTCGGGGTGTGGTACACGGGTCAGTTACCTGAGGGACAGCCATACATACGTCGGGGTGTGGTACACGGGCCCCTTACCTGAGGGACGGCCGTACGTACGTTGGGGTGTGATATACGGGCCTGAGGGACGGCTGTAAGTCGGGGTGTGGTACACGGGCCCCTTACCGGAGGGATGGCCGTACGTACGTCGGGGTGTGGTACACGGGCCTGAAGGACGGCTGTAAGTTGGGGTGTGGTACACGGGCCCCTTACCGGAGGGACGGCCGTACGTATGTCGGGGTGTGGTACACGGGTCAGTTACCTGAGGGACAGCCATACATACGTCGGGGTGTGGTACACGGGCCCCTTACCTGAGGGACGGCCGTACGTACGTTGGAGTGTGATATACGGGCCTGAGGGACGGCTGTAAGTCGGGGTGTGGTACACGGGCCCCTTACCGGAGGGATGGCCGTACGTACGTCGGGGTGTGGTACACGGGCCTGAGGGACGGCTGTAAGTTGGGGTGTGGTACACGGGCCCCTTACCGGAGGGACGGCCATACGTACGTCGGGGTGTGATATACGGGCCTGAGGGACAGCTGTAAGTCGGGGTGTGGTACACGGTCCGTTACCTAAGGGATGGCTGTACAAGGGGCATGTGGTACACGTGCCGTTACCTGAGGAAAGGCCCCACGTGAGCCCTCCGAGTAGTCCTTTTAAGGAGATTGATGACACCTGAACTTTGTCTAAAGCGTTTTGAGCAGTTTTGAGATTTTTAAAATGTCCCCTGGTACCCACATGCAGGTGAGCAGTTGCATTTATTAGTAAAGGAGTGGAGAAAACAGTTGTTGTGTGCTATTTCAGGAGGCCCCTAAATAAAGTGACGTGCTCTAGTGACTGCTGTAGGAGGGAATTCTTACTACCCCGCACGCTGCTTTTGGTCCTTAATTTGTTAGATTTGGATAAATCTAAGCAGGCATTTTTCAGTTGTTAGGTAGGTTTATGTGGTGTAGTTTTCCCATTTTATGTGGGAATTTTTACAATGATAATGTTAAAAGGTATATAAATCCCATTTTACATAACAGAGCCTGTACTGCAACACAGGTTTTCTAACATTGTACCATACTTATTTTATTGAAAGACTAGAGGTGATTTGTGAGAGTTGGTTCTCTTGAGAGAAAATTATATGCATTTGGTCCTCTTAGTAAATTAAGTGAAAGTTGCCCCTAAAATGTGAGTTTCTAATTTAAATTGTCATTTCCTCTGTCATTTACAGTGAAGTTAGCGCTTTGTTCCTGTAGCATAACCATTGTTACCACACTTAAATAAAAAATATGCTGGATATGTCAAAGTTTTTAATTCATGTATACTTTATAATCCCATTTTCTAAGGGCATTTGGATAGTAAAATATGGTCTGTTGAGTGAGAAGTATTCTACTTCTTGAGGTTTACTAAATTGAATACGCCACTATTTTCTAAATCCCTAAGTCTTCTTTGTAAAGTAAATTTTAAAATAAATTACATAGTATGCCTGAGTTTAAAGTCCTTTCCTTTTGCTTTCTTGGGAGAATTGTTCTAGATATAAAAACCATCTAATTAGTTTACCATGAGTGGTTTCTATACTGCCACATATTTGGCATTTTCTTTAGGTCAGGGTTGTCTGTATCACTGTCTGAGATGGTGGAAAACTGCTGAACCCACGCTTTTGGTAAGGGTATCAGAAGTGTGATGTCACTGCACGGGACCATCAGCACCTGTCATGCTCCCCCAGGCTCCCGTAGCGGGGGCACATGGAGATAACTGTGCCCTCTGATTGTCTCTGGTTCTTCCCCAGTTCTCTCTCCGGAAGCCTTACCTCGCCCCTTCCCTTGTATGGGAACTCTATTCTCTTCTCTCAGAGGCCATTCTTTTCAGCTTTACCTTCATCCTTCCAAATGGTGAGCTGTTTCCGTGACAAGAGAGGACGCTTGGTCCCTCACCCATGTTGGTTACAGTGGTAGAGAGAGTCGACTCTCGGAAAGGAAGAGCACAGCCGTGACAACATGTGATTGTTGTCTACCTAGGATTTTAGACTTTGTTCATCTCAAAGGTGACATTACTGTTTTGCTTCTGGAACCTGTACTTTTTTTAATTTTTTCTACTAAAATTCATCTATCAAATCTTAAAAAATAGTTACTGGTATTCTAATGGTGCCAGGCATTTAGTAGATGCTGTGGTCTGAATGGCATCCTTCCAAAATTCAAATTTTTAAGCCCTAATCCCCAGTGTGACTGTAGTTCTGGATACAGGATCTATAAAGAGTTAATTTAAGATTAAGTAAAGTCCTAAGGGTGGGGCCCTGATAGGATGGAATTAGTGTCCTTGCAGGGGGAGGCACCAGACAGCTTGTGATCCTCCTTCCCTCCCTCTTCTCTCTCCCTCCTCCTTCCTCCTTCGGTCTATCAGTCTTGTCCCCACCCCCATATGAGGATTCTGTGAGAAGGGAGCCATCTACAAGTCGGACCGAGACTTTTTGCCAGAATCTGACCATGCTTGTCCCTGCTCTTGGAATTGCCTCCAGAACTATGACAAAAGAACGGTCTGTTGTTTAAGCTGCCCAGTCTATGGTACATATTTTGTTAACAGCATTCGGAGCTGGCTGAGACCATAGACAATTGTCATAAGTGCTATTTAGTGCTGGAACCAGCTTGCCCTCCTTGAATCAGTTTGTTGATCAACTCCCCAGAAGGAAACAGCTGGTGTTGCATGTAGTGAGGTAACTTATTGCAAAGATCAACCATCCTGTGTTGTTTTGGTTTTCCTGTACGGACTGTTTACTGGCTACTCTGGAACTCGGGATTGAATTTTTCTGTGATTGTGTATGTATATCACGTATAGACAGGTGCACACATCTCAAGTGTACAAATTGATGACTTTTCATAAAATGAATGTACCCATGTCGTCAGCATCAGGATCAGGAATACAGTACCAGAAACCTTCTCTTGCTTCTTTCAGCCATCAACAGAGCCCCCCTCCCCGCCCCCCATCGGCCATGGAAGACAACTATTATTACAGCTAACTTGTCATTCAACAGTTGTGATGTAGGCTGTTTCTTCCATATGGTGTTTCTGATTTGAATCTAATCTTCAACTTGACCCTGATTTCTGCCCCTGTTTTTGTTTTTCAGTTTTTTTCTTTCATTCCAGCTTCTTTCGTTATTGTTGGCCTTTAACCTGTTACCAATCTAGTCCTATTCCATACTCCCTCCCCAGTTTCTTCATTGTGTTGTGGAGAGAAAAGACTATTTTACAGATTTGGGAAATACATTTCATAAGCTGCTATAAATAAATAAAAATGCCTGTATCAGCTTTATTTTGTAAATCCTGAAATTCAAGCTTCAAAGTAGAGTTTGTGGTTTAATTTGCTTATGTTTTAGCTTGGTATGCACATAGACCTCTGTGGGGTGCCGTTTCAGCTACCATTATTATAGTGAAAATATCTATAAAGGAGACATGCCTGTGAATATTCCATTTTTGAATGCTTCTCTAATGAGGTATTAGATCAGAGGTGGCATTACATTTTGGAGGGGCTGCTGATTAAATGCAGTTTGCATATTATTACATTGCCTTTTCAGTTGACATCAACTTTCTGGTGTGATACCGGCTCAGTGTCCAGGATTCTTAGCTCCGAGTTTGGATGTAAAATGGGAAGGCTGCTTGTGTCTTATTTGCACCTGGGTTGGTGTTTCTTACTAAATACATCTCTGAGATTCTCAGTGGCAGTTACCGAAAATGTATAATTTAATAAGCAACTCCTTCATCATCTTTTATACAACAGTTCAAGAATACTCAAATTTGTAAGTGAGATAGACATGTATTACCCATATCTTAAGCTTATAAATACATTGCAGTTTTATCAATATCTTCTTTATAGATAGTTTATTGATTTTTTAATTTTATTTTTAGTTTTTATTTTATTGATTTTTAATAAGGTAATAAATATTCTGCCTGAAATGGAAAAAGGCTAAATAAGAGTAGATTTTTTTTTTGAAAATCTAACATGAGATCAATTTATTTTTGATTTGCATTGTTTTCAATGCACATAAATGAGTTTTATATATTGGTAAAATGGTTTATCAGTGAAAAGTAGAATGGCATATACACATATTTCTTATATATAGATATATCTCATTTGCATATAAACAAATGTGTCCTGCATGCACCTATACATACATGCACATATACTTGCACACACACACACACACACACACACACATACGTAGATACGTGAGTGTGCATAGTACAGGAGTTGGCCTTACTTGGTTGCTACTGGCATTGATTTTTAGAGAATATGGTAATGGTTTTAGTAATAAAATCATCACTGAGTTATGTTACCATGACCTGTCCTGCTGGTAAGTGATGTACTAACAAATATCCACAAGCTGCCTCTAAACATACATTTATGTTGATTAATTAATCAGTTAATATCGTTAATAATGTCAACATGCCCGGTTTCTTTAGGCCTTTGAAATGATTTTGTTTTTATTGGAATGGAAAAGGAGCTCTTTTATATAGCCATCTACCCAATCAGGATATTGCTGTTAATAGGATGTGATTTTGTAAAATTATAATTGGGAGAACGAAATGAAAAAGGAGTTCTTTTTTGTAGTCCTGAGTATGGCTGTAACTTTCAGTGGTGCCGAGCACAACACAGACCTGGGTTCATGGCCAGAGGGACCCAAAGAAAGTTGTTGATAATTTTATGTTGGTTGACCACCTCTGGAAGTTTGCAGGTCCATGAAACGTCCCTCTCAAAATGCTTAATGTCCCGTTCTATAAAATGCTGAAACAGTGTTGGCATTGCCACCAGTATACGGACGTGACCACTGTTTGTGAAGCGTAAATTTGCATTTTCTTGCTTAAATTGCTGTGCTGTTTGCATTAACAGCTTTAGCCTAACGTCTCCACGCTTTAGACCCTGCACTAAGAGTTTCGTTTCTGGGAGAAAGTAGAGGAAAGGGATGGGTGTTGGCAGGGCCCTGTGCAGTTGCAGGTACACTCCTCCTGTAATTTGTCGCGTCTTTGATTTTAACAACCAACGTGGTAGAAGTGTGTCTTTCTGATGGCAGACCTTTTGCTTTTCATAGAGATTCTTTTTCTCCTTAGCTCACACAGACTGCAGTACTAGAAGACCGACCCTTCCCTACTTGCATTTTAATACCACTAAATATCATTGCATTGAATGTCAAATACACTTTGATCAAGTTATGCCATGCTGAGTTAGTTTCTCAGGAGGTTTGTAGAGGACTGATAAATAATGTTATGTTTAAGGTGTTTTGAGAATTCTTTTTGTTTTGTTTTGTTTTTTTGTAAACTCAGAGAGTCCAACTTGTCAGGAAAGTACCCTTGATTAAGCCCAGGGAGGATTGATTGATTTCTGCTCTGCTCTGTTAGAAGTGGACGAGTGGAGTCTGTTGAGAGAGCTGGAGGCTGCCTGTGGCATCATGGGGACGGAAGGCTCTGGGGCAGTGCCTGAGCCACTTACTTGCCACCTCTGACTGAGCCGGATAGGATGCCCTTTGGAAATGCAGCAGAAAGTGCTCAGTTGCCCAGATGCTATTTATTCTATGATAGAACTTAAGATTTATTATATGCCTTAAAACAACTTCAGATGGAGTCTGTAAATATCCTAGTTAAAATGTCTCGTGCTTATATCCCACATCTGTAGTCTTACGGGTGTATATTTGTAGATTAAAGATGGTATTTTTGAATGTAGGTTAATTTTTTTTTCATATAGCTTGCTCTGTTTTGAATATGGTTTATCTTATGGGGAAAAACCATATTAGTGTAGCAAAAGTCAGATTTCATTTTTGTTGGTGAAATTGTATTTTTGTCCTTTATTAGTGATTAAATAAGATAGGGATATATTTAAAAATTAATAGCTTGTGTCTTGTAAATAGAAAGAAAACAAACACTGGACATTTTTGACAATATGAAAATTAAAAAAAATAGGTTAAGTAAGGTCTTGATGTGAGATGTGAACTTTCTTTTGCAGGTGAGAAGAAACTCTATGCATATAAAACACAAAACTGTACTTACTATTTATAGATGAAAGAGTAGTTTATATTGTATCTCTTGGACTCTATTTGCACTGACTTGTCTATGAGCCAGTGTCCTTGTCAGCTACTAAAGATCATTTTTTTGCTTTCTTTTCCCAGCTAACAATTAGGGCTAATGTAGACGGGAGTGTCGAATTCTGCGTGTCTCTCCATATCTTCCTGCCTAATCAGTGACCTCAAGTACATATCTCTCCATGCCTGTGGCTGATCATGATCATGGATGCTTTGGATTATGATGTTGGGTGGTTATATGTTTTTTTTTTAATTTTTTTTTTTAACGTTTATTTATTTTTGAGACAGAGAGAGACAGAGCATGAAGGGGGGAGGGGCAGAGAGAGAGGGAGACACAGAATCGGAAACAGGCTCCAGGCTCCGAGCCATCAGCCCAGAGCCCGACGCGGGGCTCGAACTCACAGACCGTGAGATCGTGACCTGAGCTGAAGTCGGACGCCCAACCGACTGCGCCACCCAGGCGCCCCGAGTGGTTATATGTTTTAGGACAAATTAGGTAAAATGAATTCCAATCCAGGAATTCTTTAATATCAGATCATTATAGAATTATCACTTTTACAGGATTTATTTGTGGGCTTGAAAGATTTATTTGAAAGATTGATAACATCTTCTGTGTTGCTCTCTTGTCTTCCTCCGAGCTTTCACTTTTGTTTTGGAGACATCATAGGAATTACCTTGATTGTTTTCTTCGTGAAGACGGTGATTTGCTCCTGATTGCGCAAATATCTGTAATAAATTCTTAAAGTTAACGGTAAATGACCCCCACGGCTTTCAGCCCTGGCACGGGAGATGATCCATGTTCCCTGGATCTGGTCAAGCCAGAGTTCTGTACATCATGTATTGATTGGAATGTTCATTTGTTCCTTTGTTTATCCATCTCTTCAACACGTGTTTACTCAGTGCCTGATGCGTGCTTGGTGTGGGGTTCAGCCGTGTGTCTGCTCTGACAGAGCCCCCTCGTCTTTAGGAGGGTCAAAATCAACACGACCCAAGACCATGTAAGGGGGAGTGTTCCGAAGTAGTGTCACCTCTTTGGAGAAGCAGAAATCAGGGAACAGGATGGAGAGTGGGGACGGGTGGGCATGGTAATTTTATTTCAGATGAGGTGACTACTGAGTCTGGTCCCTGCAAGGCCTACAGGGGCAGTGGGGGGCGGGGAGGAGGCCCTCTGGCACATGCACCTGGCCTTCACTTGTAGCCTCCAGCTGTGCAAGCAGATTGTGTTGACAAGTTTAGTGTCTTCCCCCCCAAACCATGCTGTGGATTCCACGAAGACAGAGACAGTACTTGTTCTCTTTACTCAGTATGCTTCTAACACTTAAGAGTGAGTTCCTGGTAAATAGTGTCTAATAAGTGGATTTTAGGTACCTTAAAATACCTCAGTATTTTAAGAAGTCAGGGGGTCGTTGGCTTTTTTGAGGAAGACTTCTCGTCCTTTTAAAACCACATGGTGCCCTTTTTGTAGTGGTCTAATGCGTTTACACACTTAACGTGACCTTCTCTGCCTGGAATGGCTGCCTTCTGGGGGGTGGGCGGAGCCTGCTTTGGTGTGTGTGTGTGTGTGTGTGTGTGTGTGTGTGTGTGTGTGTGTATGTGTGTGTCTCCCGCACCTGGTGCCATGCTGCCCGTGTGACGCATTCCATCATACTTCATCACTGCTTCAATGATGCAAATTGTCACAGCAAGCTAAATGAGTGTCCAAAACCAGCCTGAGTTCAGGTTCATTGGGAAAAACCTTTCTAGTAAAACATGTTTAAATGTGGATACTGCATCCACTTTTACTGGCACCATCTCTGTCCTTTCTAACTTTGAACAATTTTCTTATTTCTCAAATTACTGTTGTGCATGATGTTACCTAAAAAAGGCATGAAGGTTTCATCATGGTGAAAGAAATAATAGAAACAAATTAAAAATTCCCAAATTAGTGCTGTTTTTTTGATAAAATTTTTATAAGTATGTTTAAAGACGGAGTTAGCGTTTTTAGTAATCTGGCACGAAAAATCAGTTTAAGTTTATATGCCACCATATGACTAATAAAAGGAAACAGTGACTTACGCTGGCTTTTAACAGATGGTTGTTTTACCGATTATAGAGGCCTTTGTGGGCATTGCGTCCTATGGCACACGGGCATAGAGAGATTCGTTTCTGATTTTCTAGTAATCCCGTAGTTATTGTGCACTGTGGTTTGACAATCTTGCTTCAGAATTGCTTTTTATCTCTGTTTTAAAGCCTGTTTATAACCTAATTGTGACTTCTGCTTGCAACTGTTGTGGTTTTAAGTAAATGAGGGGCACCTGGGTGGCTCAGTCGGTTAAGCGACCTGCTTCGGCTCAGGTCATGATCTCACAGTTCGTGGGTTCGAGCCCCGCGTCGGGCTCTGTGCTGACAGCTCGGAGCCTGGAGCCTGCTTCGGATTCTGTGTCTCCCTCTCTCTCTGCCCCTCTCCCCACTTGCACTCTGCCTCTCTCAAAAGTAAATAAACGTTGAAAAAAAATGTAAGTGAATGAGAAGCATGTTGCTTCAGGTGTATTCCTAGGACTGGTAAAGAATCAAGAATTGTGGCCCGTCAGCCTTCTGCCTGTTGACCTTTTTCTTTTGGGGCCCCCTGATCAGTTTTGAAAGGGAGAGCTGGTCCCAGCCCTTTCTGGGGGAGCCTGCCTGGTGTGATGGCAGGTTCAGATCAAGCCCAGAAGTGTCTTCTCGTCCTTCGTTCGCGTGTTCTGCCAGCTTGCTGTATGGCTGCCACAACAGTAACCCCGCACGCGGCTTGATTGGTGAGGATTTACATGTGTGCTAATTAGAGTGGAATAAATGAGTGGCTGTTTGCTGCATTGCCATAAAGGGTGCCCAGATGTACACACTACATGAACATAATGTGCCCAGGCATAGCACATCAAAGTTTGTCAGCTGCATTACCTCAGCAGGCTCGGGGCCTGTCGCAGAGAATTTGCTGATCACCGTCCCCTATGATTTAGTGTCTTACTTGGTGAAAGTGAAAGACCTCAAAATCAAGTCTTGGCAACAGAATGTTTGATCCTTTAGGAAAATAACAAAATATGCTTAAGCTTAACTGGGAATAATGAAGAGATGACCTTAAGCAATGTATATTCAAAAGATGATTTATTGTATTTTGAAATATTTTCCAGGAAAACAAATAAAATATCAAGTAAATTGGCATAATTGAACAAATTGAATTTTTGAAAATTGTATAAACATCAGTCTTTTAGGTTGAATCAAGCTATGTTAAAATCACCCATGCATAGATCTGATGAAAGATGTAGCATGGAATGATTTCATTTAAATTTCAAAAACACACTCTTCTAGAACTTAAACATCACTGGGCATAAAATGTCTCCGTATGTGTTTATAAATCTGTAATATATCTTCTTTGTAAGTGTACAATTAATACGCAAAATCCCCCATGTTGCATTTATGCACAAAATCTGTAATATCTGATTACTTTGACAAGTAATTTTGTAGTTACATGTTCATGATATTGATAATGTATTAATGTACAATGATTAAATGGTTAAGCTGCCACATTAAAGTTATGAGCAGGAACATTTATCCAGCACAGCGAGGCAGGAACAAAGCCTGTCCGTTTACAGATGGCGTTATTCAATCTCTGTGTCACTCTCAGATGTTAGCCCGAGAGCATTGATTCTTAGCTTTGATACTGGGCTGCACCCGGATGACCCAATACAGTTCAGTGATAAGGTTAAGTTAATTACCGGATCTGGGCTTTGCAGCTTCCGCATGATTACTGCCGAGAAAGATTTTGATGCCTTTTGCTTTAATTAAGCAAAAGGGAATGAACAGATATAATTGGGTTTTGAAATAATCCTGTCACTATCAACAAGCCTTCTGCCTTTCCTCCAACTTTGTTATATGTACTTCTAGAGGCAAAAATTCTGAGGAGGGAATGAAGTTTCTCCACTATTGTCTGCATCGAAATGTTACTCTATTAACATTAATGGAGACATATGAACAGTTCAAATAGTATATCTTAAAAGAATTTCGACCTCAAAGTCTGTTTGTAACTTCTGTTCAAAAAGATAATTATTTTGCTGATTCATATAAAGACACTAAAAATGTAACTGTCATTGAAATTTTGTGCTTTTACATTTGGTGATATTTTTCAGTCAGTTTTTAATGAGGACAGGTAAATTTTAACTTTAAAAAGTTTACTGCAGTATTTAAGCTTCCAGGGCTTTTGCATATAATCTCTGTTGATTTGATTAGTCCTGCAGAGTTTACACAGAATTAGTAGGAAAGTAAAAAGAAAAAACTGCTATAAAATTTTCATTTTTTCCTCATGTAGGAGTGTTGATTCTCGTTTTAATACTCTCTTTAAAATTCTGATTAATTTAGATTTCTCTTATTGTTTGAGTAGAAGTGTATAATTACACATTTTCGTCATGTATTTTTTTCTAATGAGCATCTCTA
Source organism: Lynx rufus (assembly GCF_022079265.1). Taxonomy (NCBI): domain Eukaryota; kingdom Metazoa; phylum Chordata; class Mammalia; order Carnivora; family Felidae; genus Lynx; species Lynx rufus. The sequence continues at coordinate 4,458,370 of NW_025814835.1, read as the reverse complement.
AAATATGTGCCTCGTGCAGTCTCGGGAAGTGTTGTGATGCTTTTACTGAATTCAGCTTTTTTCCCCCTCTATCCTTAATAGGTACCGTTCATTTTCCCACAGCCATTCCAGTGTTATGAGTACGGTCCTCGTGGGCTGACGCAGGGCGCGTGCATTGTGGGATTGTCCACATCGCCTCTTTTCTCTGGGTGTCATTGAAAAATGTGAGCAGTATTTCTCTCGATGTACCTCAATGTACCTCAATGCCAGAGTCCAGTGAGGTTATAAGAATACATCTTAAGCAGGAAAGAGCTATAAGTTTTAGTAGTTTAGTCTTATTACCTGGTACTTATTCATTGATGTTCACTAGGTTTAAGTTGACAAAAGTGAGTTAATCATTGTCTTTGACCTTCACCCTGTGCATTTTAAGTAAATAGGTGAACCTGAGTGGGGAATGGAAAAACAGTCTCTGCAAACAAAGGTTAGAGCAGTCACACTTAGTCTACGCGTGAAGTCATACTTACAGATAGAATGTGACTGATTCTTCATTTTGCTATCTGATTGTAAAGAGTCTTTTAAAGTAAGATACTTTATTTTTATATTATAAAAATATTATACTGTTATTACTAGTATACTGTTATATACTATTATAAAGTAAGATAGTTTTTCTAATGTCCAATTGAGACAACGTTTTAAAATAAATGAATGGTCTCTGTTCTCCATGGACCTGGTTTCATGAGGAGTGGGTGTGAAACTTCCAAATTAAGTTTAAATTTTAATTAGTATCCACTTAAAAAAATTTTTTTTAATGTTTATTTTTGAGAGAGAGAGAGAGAGAGAGAAAGAAAGAGAGCGTGAGCAGGGGAGGGGCAGAGAGAGAGGACACACAGAATCCAAAGCAGGCCCCAGGCTCTGAACTGTCAGCACAGAGCCCGACATGGGGCTCAAACCCACGAGCTGTGGGATCATGACCTGAGCCAAAGTCGGACACCCAACTGACTGAGCCACCCAGGCGCCCCTAATTAGTATCCACTCTTAATCTGGGTTGTTTTGGTTTGTAGAATGATGCGACTGTCTTTCCCCCTGCTCCCCCAAGACAGATGATGGTCACGTTGCAATTCCTGGAACCTGTGACTGGATTCTGTTACTTGGCAATGGGGAATTAAAGTTTCAGTGGAACTCATGGTTGCTGTTAGTTTACCTTAAAATGGGGAGAGTATAGTGGATTTGGGGTGAGCCCAGTGTAGTCACAGGGGTCCTTACATGTGGGGGTGCCCTGACGAGGAGGTCACAGTGACAGAATGTGGGAAGCACTCCCCCACCATTGCTGGCTTTGTAGATGGAAGACGGGGCCCTGAGCTAACAAGTGTGGGTGGGACAAGAACAGGGATCCTTCCCTAGAACTCCCAGAAAGGGTTCTTCAGAAGTATAGATCTGGGAGGTAATACATTTGTATTATTTTGAGCCACTAAATTTGTTGTAATTTGTTACAGCAGCCCTAATGCATTTATTTATACTCCAAAGCAAAGTTATCCATTAAGATTTTATTTATTTACTTATTTATAAAGTTTATTTATTTTTTTGAAAAGATTTTTTTTAATGTTTATTTATTTTTGAGAGACAGAGAGAGAGCATGAGCATGGGAGGGGCGGAGAGAGGAGGAGACACAGAATCCGAAGCAGACTCCAGGCTCTGAGCCGTCAGCACAGAGCCCGACGTGGGGCTCGAACCCACAGGCTGTGAGATCATGACCTGAGCCAAAGTTGGACACCCAACTGACTTAGCCACCCAGGCGCCCCAAATTTGTTTCTTTGTTTGTTTGTTTATTATTTATTTATTTTTTAATGTTTATTTTTGAGAAAAAGGGTAGACAGAGCATGAGTGGGGGAGAGGCAGAGAGAGAGGGAAACACAGAATCCAAAGCAGGCTCCGGGCTCCGAGCTGTCAGCACAGAGCCTGACATGGGGCTCGAACCCACGAACCGCGAGATCATGACCTGAGCCAAAGTCGGACACTTAACCGACTAGCCACCCAGGCGCCCCAGGTTTATTTATTTTTAAAGTCTGTTTATTTGAGAGAGAGAGGATGTGCGCATGCACACGTGAGCAGGGGAGGGGCAGAGAGAGAGGGAGAGAGAATCCCAAGCTGGCTCTGTGCTGTCAGTGCAGGGCCAGAAGTGGGCCTCGAGCTCACGGACCATGAGATCATGACCTGAGCCAAAATCAAGAGCCAGATGCTTAACTGACTGTGGCACCCAGGAGCCCCTCCGTGAAGATTTATTTAAAAGTAAAACATTTTTCGGGGCGCCTGGGTGGCGCAGTCGGTTAAGCGTCCGACTTCAGCCAGGTCACGATCTCGCGGTCCGCGAGTTCGAGCCCCGCGTCGGGCTCTGGGCTGATGGCTCAGAGCCTGGAGCCTGTTTCCGACTCTGTGTCTCCCTCTCTCTCTGCCCCTCCCCCGTTCATGCTCTGTCTCTCTCTGTCCCAAAAATAAATAAACGTTGAAAAAAAATTAAAAAAAAAAAAGTAAAACATTTTGTTAATGTTTATTCTAATTTTAATTGTAAACTTGAGAAGTTTAATTGTAAACTTAAGGTGTGTGATTTGGCCCCACATGCATTAGACATGTGATGTGTCTCGACCATTTCGTGGCTCCTGTTCTGTGGCCTTGTGTTGGACACCTTTAAAATGTGCTTATGAGGGAGGTAATGTAGTTACAGTTAGAAGTCTTGGGTTCATGTTCCAGCTTGTACATCTTAGTTACAGGAAAATGCCCTTAGTTTCTTCACCTCAGAGTGGGGAGATGATGTGTGTTTAAGTGTTTGATGAGATAATATATGTGTATGTGGCTTCGAGACTATAAAATGCTGTGTCTGCATACACCGTTACTCAGTTTTCCATCTTTCGTTGTAGCCTTAGCACGGGAAACGGGAGAGTTCTGCGTGGCAGTGGTCAGGAAATGCGAGTTCTCGGTCTTCGGTCCCGTGCAGCTGGCATGACTTACCGTGTTGGTTGCCTTTACTTGAAAAACCAGAGAGGTGCTCCCTTCCTTCTCTTTGGTCTGATTTGTATGACGGACTCAGAAGTGAGAGTGCAGCTGTTGGTTTGCATTTTCCCAGAAGTAATTTGCTACTTTTCTTTTTCATGCTTGTCAAACATTTTAAGTTTAAAGGAAGTGATTATTTTCCATGTATACAAGTTCCTGAAATGCTTTATCTTCCAACAAGCTCAGTGAATTTAAAATTAATAAAGTTATTGAGCAGTGGCTGTACTGGGCACAACAAGTGATCCATCCCTGTCCGCGCCCTTGTGGTCCTCAGTGACACCAGCAGTCAGTCCCAAGGTCCTGGCACTGACAGAGCACGTATCAGGGCCAGTAACTGGCTTGGCCTGGGCAAGTCACAGACAATATCATAGACACGCTGAACACACATGGGAGCTTCCTGTGTGCAGGCAGGAAGCAAAGAAGGCAGCAGGTTGGAAGGCTCGGCTGTGTGAGAACCAGTCAGCAGCTTAGTGTGCGCGGCCCGAAGGACGGAGAAGCACAAAGAGGGAGACTTGGTCAGGGGCTCTGGTGACACAGCCTGCGTGTGGTGTGTGTTTTACTCGGTATTTTTCCTTCCAGTCGTGGTGAAGCCATCAGAGTTGTCTTATCTCCCACCCCCGGGGGGTCTGTACGTGAGGAGCCCCCCTGACTGGCCCTGGGGGCCGTTGTGTACGTGAGAAGCCTGCCTCGCTACCGTGGGGGCGGTTCTGTCCGCGAGAGGTCCGCCTGCTGACCATGGGGGCTGTTGGAGGGGTGGCCCCTCTGGGGCCAACGCCAGAGGCTGGAGTTGAAGGCACCGTAGGAGGCAGCAGGGATAGAGTACGGGGACGGAGCCGAGGTGCATGTTTGACGTGGTACGTGTTTGCCATGCTTGAGCGCCCAACCCGAGGAAGAGGGGGATGAGGGAGAACCGAGGAGAACCCAGAGGACGGACTGGGAGCAGAGAGCCGCGGACTAGCTCCACAGAGGCAGGCTTCGGAGAGGAGAGCAGGACGGATTTGTTTCTGACTCTGTTGGTGTGTTGAGGTTCGTCCACGAAGAGGTTGGAGGTGGGGAGAAGGGTCGGAACGGAGACGCAGGCAGGAGTGACTCCCCGAGACCACTGAGGGGGTTCAGGGCCGAGAGCCGGGCATGTGGAAACACGCACCTGGGCCCCAGCAGGTTCCTGCCTAGTACGTGGCCAACGTGACATCTGAAACGTCTGTCGTTCCCTCCGAAGCGGTGGGGATTAGAACGCGGAGGGCCTCACGTTTGCTGTCTTTTTTTTTTTTTTTTTTAAATTTTTTTTTTTTTCAACGTTTATTTATTTTTGGGACAGAGAGAGACACAGCATGAACGGGGGAGGGGCAGAGAGAGAGGGAGACACAGAATCAGAAACAGGCTCCAGGCTCCGAGCCATCAGCCCAGAGCCCGACGCGGGGCTCGAACTCACGGACCGCGAGATCGTGACCTGGCTGAAGTCGGACGCTTAACCGACTGCGCCACCCAGGCGCCCCCTCACGTTTGCTGTCTTGATGGCTGCGCGTGCACGGCCGGTGCCGTTTCTCGTCTCCTGCAGCCAGTCTTTGCGTTGGTGATCTCGAGCGCACCTGCCAATGTAAAATCCACGTCTCGTATTTTATTCCAGAGTAGGAAAAAGAAACACGCGAGGGATTTGAAATACGATCTCCCAGATTCTCAAAATTCTAGGCCTTTTTATTGAAATAAGTCTTGAATATATATTAACACCCTCACAGACCCCTTCAGATCAGGAACCGACACGAGGGCAGTGCTCGTTAAAAAAAAATCAATCCCATTATTTATTTGTTAGAGTCCTGAGAAAAGCTTACCAGATTTAACTAATGTGCCATTTTTATATAATGTGGTGAAAATGTACATTACGTGAACATCATTATGTGATTAAAACATAACCTAAGCTAAATTTTAAGGCAGTAACTAATAATTTAACTATTTTTAACTCTTAGCTGTTTTTCAGACACCCTCCTCCAGTAAGCAAATTTGACCTAGGCATTTGGGAAACGTGGCTCAGGCTGTTTTGTCCTGATACATTAACATTCACCATGAAATAACTCTTTGGGCTTCAATGTGGGGGATGTTTACTAAAAGAGAAATGTCCTCCTGCTCTCTGTCTTTTAATGAATAAAACAAAACATAATAGCTCCCAAATTTTGTCGCATTTATACGAAGATACTGTGTTATGGGGAATAGCTTATGTTTTAACAATGCGTGACGCCCTACTGTTTTATTACTGTTGGCTGTATGACAGTGACGGTCATTGCAAATATTTTAAATTCAGAACAATTTACACCTTGCAGATAAATTATTGTGCAATAGCCATTTCTTTTAAGTGACAGTTATAGGACTTATCCTTTGAGTGCCATGTTTAGCATAATATAGCAGAAGAAAAAGTAATGATCAAAAGACTAAGGTTGGTATGTGACATTTCCTAAAAGGCTTGAAATACCTTGGCATTGTATATTAACGTTCAGAAAACACAGTCATGCCTCCTCACATTAAGCTGCTTATGTATTTCAGCTGAGGTGGTGATTTTTACTTTTGGACATATTTTAGAAAATCGATTTGAAAAGTTAACTTTCTTACACCAACTGACGCCTTTAAAAGAGTTTGATTAGTTTATTGTAAGAATATTTTCTTGCCTCTTTTAAATAAGATAGGATAATCATAAGCAGCAGCTTCATTTATTGTTGGAAAAAGTGTAATTGCAAAAATTAACTTGTCATACACCACAGCTCAGCAAAGTAACTTTCTTATAAGTCCATGGTCACAGTATGTTTTTGCAATTCAGCATCTGGCTCTGTGGGATACTGATGGCTTCTATGAAGAAAAGTACCAGGGTGAGCAATTAAATGCAAAATGACAGCATAAAATATGATCATTATGGTTATACAAAAGACACATTTATGAATTTTGCAGATAACTGTCATTTTTCTACTCATATTTTCCCTTGCTTTGTTAGCTTAATAATTTTAGTACAATTTATTTTTTCTTTTACAAAGTGAATAGCACCATTTTTATTATCGTGGCGCTTGTTTATATGTCTGTTTTGTTCGTCAGCTGTGAAGATTAATGATAACTCTTTCACTGTCTTTTGACACAATACTTTCAACTTCATTTCAAAATTGAAGAATTTAACAAAATTACATAGCAATTGTGTTATAAGAGTAAAATTTCTTAGGATTGTTGAGTATTTTATTATATGCAGTTTGAATAGTACTCACCCCCTGGAAATAGGTTTGCCAGTGTTCCCTCATGGTATGAGGTAGTGTTTTGAAGTATTTTTTACAGGATCCCTCTTTCATTTGGTGGGGGGTAAAACAGTGTTGACATCGGGAGTCGTGTGGATGTGTGGAAAACCGGAATTTCCTTTGCTTTTACTCGCAATACAGGGAAACCACTGGCCATTGGGAAGAGGGGTCGCTCTTGGAGGCAAAGCTCCCTCGTGACCCTGGGGCGCCCCGTTGTTACCCCGGCTGCTCCCCTGCAGCCCTGCCCCCCTTTCCAGCGATACGTCTCACTCTCCTTCATACAAACATCTACCTGTTAACTAGCTGCCTTTACCATTGATGTCTGGGACCCTGCTCTCTCATTTTCTTTTACTTCCATAGTACCCCTATTTCCCGGGATATATATATATTTTTTAATCATTTGGTTACATTCAGCCTGAACTTGAAGGTATGGTTCAAACCCTACCCTTTCTGTGAAGACTTTGCTAGTCTCTGCAGTCAATGGGAACTCCTTACTTTGTGGTCCTGTTATATTTTGTGTGTTTATTATTGTTATTATCAAACTGTGCTTTGCAGACAGAACATAGCTTGTGGTTTTTATCATTCATTAAAAAAAAAAAAAAAATTCCATGTTTATCGAACTCCTGCTCCGTGCTGGGTATCGTGCTGGACTCTGGGATATTGTGGTGAAAGTTTATTTCTTCTGCTCCAGACGGTCGCGTGGTCTGGTCAGAGGCAGTGTAGTCAGCACCGTGGTGGGGGGCCTGGGCGTGTGGGAATGCCTAGCCGAGCAGCCCCTCTCCCGCCTATGGCTCTTCAGTGTGGAGGCTTGGAGGAGGCAGCACAGCCGAGACCGAGGACAGGGGAGCACAGCCACGGAGCACGTGGGCCTCCTCTGCCAGCACACTGAGTACGCCACTTGGCTAAGGGACCAGAATCCTTGAGGACTTACCTCTCACAGCCCCCCCCCCCCCCCCCCCCTCTCTGTCTCTTATTTTGCATGAGAATCTTTGAAGAATTAACTTCTTAGTTTTCGGCTGTTAGAACCTTCCCGTATCGTGATTTAATATTGCCTTAATGACTCAGCATTATTATTGTGTACATTTCCAGGTTGGGCTCTAAGAAATCATGTCCTGTGGGCATTTTGCCCTGGAGAACTATGTTTTTAAACACTGAGTGATTCTTGCTTTTTTTAAAGGTTTTCCATCTGCTTTTTCTAGTTTTTCTTCCCTTTTCTAGTTTTTCCCACTTGACTCTTCTCAGTGACCTTGTCTGTGGTGGTACAAGCACTGCCCATTACTTGCCCTCAACAAGAGGGCAGGGACTCAGGCTTATCAGTATCCAGAGGGGGTAATGGGTCTGGAGAGATAACAGACTTGGCTTCAAACTGAGTACCTAAATGCACACATTCTCTTTAAACGTGTGTGTTGCTGCTCCAGGCCCTTTTGACATGTTTCTTACTTTTAGCTAAGTCTTGGTGGGGATGTTTTTGCCTTGGTGAGTTTTTGATAGCTGAGTTGTTATTTTCTCCTCCGACATGATTCAAGTCATTTTGTTTTCATTGCTCTCCTGACATGGTCTATCTTGTTTTGTCTTGCTACATAAATACTCTTATATGGTTTATGTTTTGAGAATTAATAGACAGGGTTTATTTTATCCATTTGTTCTTATAAGCCTTTTTCCAATGACGGTATCACAGCAGGCCTTTTTTTTATTGTGATCAATTTTAAATAAAGTATATCAGTTTCATTCATTATTAATTTTATTTATTAATGGAATCAGGTTTATGAATGATGAATTTAGGCATGAGTGCCACCCTGTGAATTAATTGCTCTGTTAATTTCACAGTAATGCATCGCCAGGACACTATCATGCATATATCATCGTGTGTGTATTTTAATACAGAGATATACTGTCTGTTATTAATGTCATTCTTGTCTTTACCTTTTTCTGAATTTTTATTTTTTAAGTTTATTTATTTTGAGAGAGAGAGAATGAGTGGGAGAGGGGCAGAGAGAGAGGGACAGAGAGAATCCCAAGCAGGCTACATGCTGTCCGCACAGTGTCCGATGTGGGGCTTGAACTCATGAACTGTGAGATCATGACCTGAGCTTGAAACCGAGAGTCATACAGACACTTAATTGGCTGAGCCACTCAGGTGCCCCTTGTCTTTACCTTTTAAAAACATATACATACACACATATGTGTGTGAGAGAGATTGTGTGTGTGTGTGTGTGTGTGTGTACTTACATATCTTTTAGCATTTTCAAATTGGCCCAGGTGATTCTAATCAAATGTTTTTGCCAGAATTTTAGGAATGTAAAAATGCTCTATAAAAGCAGTAATTGAAATGCAGTCATTCTGTTTCATAGTGCAATTACTTATTGTGACAATTCCTATTAAGGAGGAGTCTGTTTTCATCAGCATTGCTTTGGACAGAAAGATTGTAAGTCTAGACTGTACCCTGAGTCTGTTAGGCAGTGACACTTTTTTTTTCTGCTTAAATGTTAGAGTAGCTTTGCATTCTGTGATTCTTTGGAGTACACAGACATGAAATATTCAAGGTGAATCAGAGAATAAAATTTACTTGTTTTCCATATGATAACAGGTGCTGTTTTCAGTCATAAACTGAATTATATATACAGATCTATGAGGTCATTTTTTTCTATAGTCGTAATTATATAATTTGTTTATGTGACTTGTTTTTATAGTAAAACCTATGAGGCATTTACCTCTTACACTCAGCACAGATTCAAGGTTCAAAACAAACAAATTAAAAGAAACAAAACTAGAGCTCTTTAAAAAAGTGTAACTTGTTTACACTTACAAATTTTCCTCTGCATTTAAATTTTATTACTTACTTTTAAGCAGGTGTGTAAGGCTTATTTACTTTTAAAACCCTTGTGCATTCATTCACTTATTCTTTCTGTTTGTTTCTTTCCTTGATGGCCTTATTGCAGAATGACTGTAGTATGGAAAGCAGCACCCATTTACAGTGCACAGTGCAATGTGTTTTGACCGTTGTCTATCCCTCCAAAAACATTGACAGAAACAAGATAAAAGAGCATTTGTGTCACCCCCAAATATCCCTGTGCCTCTTTGCAGCCCACCACCCTTTCCTGGCTGCCACAGGGAACTAGTGACCTGCTTTTTGTCACTGTAAGTTAATTTGCTGTATCGTTTAGTATGGACTCTTGTGTAAGTCTTTGTGTGGACATATGTTTTCGTTTCTCAGGCGTAATTACCCTAGGAGGGAAGTGACTGGGGTGTGTGTGACGACTTTTTGCTTAACGCTTTTACAAGCTGCCAGCGAGTCGTCTTCAGTTTCTCTCAGCTGTGCTCTGTGCTCTATAGCCTTTAGTGTGTGGGCCTCGCACAGGTTTTGGTTAAATTTATGGTCGCCCTGTTTGAAACGGAGTTGTGCGTTGTTAATATTTTAAAGTGTAATTGATTTTTGTACACTAACTTTTCTCCTGTGAATTCCCTAAATTCACTCATTTGTTGTAAGGTGTTTATAAATACAAATATAAATAAATATATAGCCCAGACTAAGGATTTTTGTATGTAAATCACATTTTCTATGGATGGAAATAGTTTTGCCTGTATCTATCCAGTACTTATGCCTTCACTTTTTTGTCCTGCTTCATTTTCAGTAATATCTTCTTCGTGAAGTTGATTAGGTATGACATTAATATGCCCACTCTAGCTGTTTGGTGGTTACTTGATTGTATGGAATGTTTTTTCCAGTCTTTTATTTTGAAAATATTTGTCTCTGAAAGTGTGTCTCTTACAGCACATAGCTTTGGTCATTTCCTTTCATACAGTCTGATAAGTCATTCTTTTTAACCATGGTGTTCATTTTATTAATGTCTAATGTAATATACTGGTTGGATTTGTCCTTTGTGTTTTGCTCTTTATTCTTATATGTCTTTGTGTCTTTTTTTCATCTGTTCATCCTTTGCTGCCTTGCTCTGCATTGATGTGAGCCCTGTTCGTTTTTTTTTATCTGGAAGTGTCTTTGTTTCCTCTTTGTTGTTGAAGTATAGTTTTGCTGGATATAGAATTCTTTATTGATAGTTTTTCTTTCAGCACTTTCATTATATTGTTCTTCTAGCTTTTAGCCTCTTGATTCTGATAAGTCAGCTCTTTTTTTTTTTCTTTCCTCTTCTATGTGAAGCAGTCACTTGTTAAACATGTAGCTGTTCCCTTCATGTGATGAATTTTCTTTTGTTCTTTGACTCTGACGTTTCCAGGTGTGAGTCTTTGAGTATTTATACTTTTTGATGTTTTCAAACTTCTTATATTTGTAGGTGAATGTATTTCATCAAATTTGTGAAGTTTTCAGTCATTGTTTAACAAAAATTTTTCTTGCCCCTTTCTTTTCTCTCTTATTAGGATTCTTACTGCACATTTGTGGAAATATGTCATACTTCAAATTGTCATAGAGGTCTCTGAGGCTCTGTTCATCTTTCCTCACATTTCCTTTTATTTTTAATCTCTTGATTAGTTAATATCATTCTTTCTTCCATTTTCCTCTTTCCTTTGCCTTCTCAATTCTCCTGTTCTCCCACATAGTAATTTTTTATTTCTGGTCAGTACTTTTTATCTCTAGTATTTCTATTTAGTTCTTTTTTTTTTTGTAATCTCTACTTCCTTATTAATATTCATTATGTAGTGAATTGCTGTCGTTATATTTTTCTTTAATTTTTGAACGTTAAAAGAATTCTTGGAGCATCTTTACAGTAGCTAGCTGAAGACCTCTTCTGCCTCTGGGCATTGGCATCATCTGAGCCAGTTTTCTACTTTTCTATTAACTTTTTTTCTTCCTGAATCTGGATCACAGTTTACATTTCCTTTCAAACACATATTGTGATTTCTTTTTATTGTCATTGTTGAAAATGGACATTTTATATAGTGTGGTGTGGTAAGTTTGGGTTTTGATTCACTTTTCAAAGAATGTCTATTTTTCCCTTAAATTGCATGATCCACGGTCTTAAAACCATGGAATTTTATCTCCCCATGGTGTATAGCCTCCAGTGTTTCTATTCAGTTTTTAAATGATTTAAATATTTATTTATACTTTGACTTTTTGGGTGTTTCCTTTGTGATTGTGAGAGTAAGTGGTCAAACGGCGATTTGGGCAGCGTTTGTTTCAAATACCTTGAGCCTAGTAAGGTCTTTGCTTTCTGCCCTTCTTTTCTTGTGTGTGTTGAGGCACATTCAGAGTTTACCTCTTTGTGAAGCTTTTCTTGGGGCTTTTGCTAACTGCTCTGTTCCTTTGGGTTTTCTTTGCGCCTCTGCTTAGTCCACCAGGAATGTGGGGTGAGCTTCATCTAGTCCTCTCATTCGTCTTTCTTTTATTGGATCTCCTTGCTAAATTTCTTGCGAGTCTTGCCAGTTCCCCAAACTGGGCTCATATCTCTCGGTATCTGTGTTATAATATCGTAGTCGTTTGCGTCCTACCAGTTCTGTCACTTTGATCTGACATAGCTGTGTGGTTTTGCTTCCTGCTTGAAATCATTTCCTCCCTCCACCACCTTGGCTCACAGTCACAGCTCCTGTGTTTTAGTAGCACACATATGTTAGCAAGACTGCCATGCTCCGTCACCATGTCAAGGGCAGGTCAAAGGAGCAGTAGCATCCCAGGCAGGTGTCTTTCCACTTGTCACCTGAATCTGATGTTCAGAATCATGAATGATGACTGCTAATAATGGTGTGCAGTTCTAGTCTTGTTTTTGAGGAGAAGGTTTGGTGGCCTCTTTTTAATTATCAAAGCTGGATGTTCCTCTCTGAGCCCCATTTTCTTCCTCTCTCTCTTTTCCTTCCAGGACTCTAGTTACTTAACTATATGTTAGATCTTTTGTACTTGTCCCTTAGGTAGGTCCCTAAGGCTCTCTTGCCTTTTTTTTTTTTTTTTTAATTCTTTTTTTTTTTTCCTTTCTATTCTTCATATTGGGTGCTTGCTCTTGGTCTGTCCTCAACTCACTAATTATTTGTCATCTCTTTTTTGTTACTAAGCCCATTTTTTAAAAATGTGTATTTATTTTTGAGAGAGAGAGAGAGAGAGACAGACAGACAGACAGTTCACGAGCAGGGAAGGGGCACAGAGAGAGTGAGACATAGAATCTGAAGCAGGCTCCAGGCTCTGAGCTGTCACAGCAGAGAGCCCAATGAGGGGCTCAAACACACGTACTGTGTGTGAGATCATGCCCTGAGCTAAAGTTGGATGCTTAACCAACTGAGTCACCCAGGCTCCCCTTTAGGCCCATTTTTAATTCTAAATATTTTATATTTTGTTTCTAAAATTTTCTTTTGACTTTTAAAAAGATAATTGCTGAAATTTCCTTTCTTTTCATTTGTTTGAAGTGTATTTCCTTTACCTCATGTAGTATAGTTATAATAGCGACTCTGAAGTCCTTTTAAAATAATTACAGCATTTTGATCATCTTGTTTGCCATATATCTTTTTACTTGAGGTTTGGTCACATTTTTCTTCCTATTCCTAAGTCAAGTAATTTCTTATTGTATCCTGGACATTTTGAATGTCATGTTGCTTGGTCTCTGGATTTTGTTTTAGTGCTGCTGATACTGTTGGTGTTTTCATTTTGGCTAGCAGTCAACTCAGTTACCTTCAAAATAGCATCTTTCATGTTTGCAGTGGGCAGCTGCTCAAATCTCATTTCTGGTATTTAAGTTTTTATTGTTTTTTTAAATTATTTTTTATTGTTTTTTTAGATGTTTATTTTTGAGGAGAGAGAGGGCACCGAGCCTGAGCTGGGGAGAAGCAGAGAGAGGAAGACAAAGAATCCTAAGCAGGCTCCAGGCTCTGAGCTGTCAGCACAGAGCCCCGTGCGGGACTCAAACCCATCAACGGTGAGATCATGACCTGAGCCCAAGTCAGACCCTTAACTTGACTGAGCCACCCAGGCGCCCCTCTGGATTTAAGTTTTAATTGCAGTCTGCTTGAACTCTTCCTTGTTCATACATGGTTTCCTTACTCCGGGCTTTTTCGTAGAATCAGGTCTTCCTTTGGCTACCCTCTCTTTTGGTGTTTCCTTCTTACTCTTCAAGTCTGTCCCTGCATTGAGACACCTCCTGTCTGATCCAGCTGCTTTTCCCACTGAGCGCCTCGCTGCCTACCTGCCTTCAGGGGGCTCTGACTCTGGCGTCCTCTGGGGAAAGCTGCCAGGAGGGAGTGGGGCTGGGTTCACCTGTCACTATCTGCTTGCTTCGGGCCTTATCTCTGCTCTAAAACTTCTAGCTTTTGGGGTGCCTGGGTGGCTCAGTTGGTTGAGTCGACTTCGGCTCAGGTCATGATCTCACGGTTTGTGGGTTTGAGTCCTGCGTCGGGATCTGTGCTGACAGCTCAGAGCCTGGAGCCTGCTTCATTTCTCTGTCTCCCTCTCTTTGCCCCCGTCACTCCCTGCCCTAACTCATGCTCTTTCTCTTTCTCAAAAATAAAATAAACATTAAAATAGATAGGTAGATAGATAAATAAAAACTCTAGCTTTTGTGGAGTCTCCAGAACTATTAAATGGTTATTTATTTATGTATTTTAGCATTCTGTCTGGACTTTATAGCTGTTGTTTGTAAGAGATCTGGTTTGTTAGAAGCTTATTACTTCATACCAGATGCGTATGAAGTTAAAAGAAAAACCTCTAATTTATTAAAAAAAAAAAACTCTTCTAACTTTTATTCTCAAGGCATTGTGTACTCATTGTGGGAAATTGCGAGGAGGTAATAAATTGTAATGAATGTGAAAAAAAAAATCCCCCTTAATCCACTCTAACATTTTTGATGTAATTCTTTTGGTATTACACAATGGAATGCTATGCATAAAAATTTAAAATCTGCTTTTGCTTAAAATTACATGAGAAATATTTTCCCATGCCATTAAAATATTCTTGATAGGTGTTTTTATGGAAGTATAACATTCCGTATATATGCCTAGAACATTTTATATGACTGTTTCTTAAAGCTTCTCTCATTGGTTGTTTACCACTTTTACTTTCCCACGTGACCTTGTGGTGGATACGTTATGCATCTTTGTGTATACGTTATGGTGCCCTTTTCATATTATTTCCTTGGCATGCCTAGGAGTAGAAACATTGGATTTCAAAGTGACTGATGCTATTTGAAGTCTTTCTCACATACGACTAAATTGCTTTTTAGAAAGTCTTATCTGTTTAACACTCGTGAGAGTATGTCCCTTACTGCATCTTCCAGCCATTATCAGTAGATTTTTGATGTTTTCTCATTGATGGATGGGAACTTTCCTAACCTATTTTTGGTGGTTTTTTTTTTTTTTTTAAATTTTTTTTTTTCAACTTTTTATTTATTTTTGGGACAGAGAGAGACAGAGCACGAATGGGGGAGGGGCAGAGAGAGAGGGAGACACAGAACCGGAAACAGGCTCCAGGCTCTGAGCCATCAGCCCAGAGCCCGACGCGGGGCTCGAACTCACGGACCGCGAGATCGTTTTTGGTGGTTTTTGATGAACTGTTTGGTCAAACGTTTTCATGCCATTTAAGAATATTTACATTTACCTATTTTATGTTTAATTAGAAAATATTTGTATATTTATTTATTTAGAGAGAGTGCGTACACTTGAGTAGGGGAAGGGCAGAGGGTGAGGGAGAGAGAGAATCACAAACAGGCTCCATGCTGTCGGTGCAGAGCCCGATATGAGGCTTGAACTCAGGAACTGTGAGATCATGACCTGAGCCAAAATTAAGAGTTGGATGCTTAAGTGACTGAGCCACCCAGGAACCCCTCTACCTATTTTTAAATGATTTACTTATATTCAGTGCCTATTAAACATATATTTTGTTCTACTTTAATAACTGATTCTAGAAATATTTTTCTGGTAGGTGAGACAGAACCTAATCTCATACTTGTAATATTTATTAACAACGAAATACCGATGCTCCTGAGTAAGTTTGTGTTTGCTGTATCATTTACTCTCCCTAGTATTCTGAAGTTTACTAAACCTGATGGAACATAAGCACTAGACTCTAATTGAAAACAAAGTGATTGGACTTGGGTTGAGATTTAAAAGCAACTTCAGCCTGTTATAGTTTTTCATTAGGGTTTAGAGAGGTCATTTTCCATTGTTATAAAATGTGAAAAACTGCTTTCTTTTGATTTGAATGTTTTCATATGTGCTTTCATATTTGAGTAGGTGGTATTATGTAACTGAAAAAAATATTTATAGTATTTCAAATAGTGTTCATTAATTTTTTGGTGAAAATATGCTTTGTTAATGATACAAAATTCATGCTGTCTTTCTACATGAGGAAACTTCTTCTGTGGGACAGTCCGTTGGCACACTATTTGATGTTGGTTTTTACTTGGATCCTTCTATGTGTGTACAATGTTTTGGACATGTCTTTGGGGGTTGGGGAGAATTGGAGGGGTATTTTTACTTCTCTGTTTCTCTGGACAGTTTGTGGTCAGCTATTTGGAGGGCGGTAGTGAAGTAACGATAATACATTTTATACAGTATGTTTTTACATAGAACTCTTGTTCAGTGACATGAATTGAGACCTCTTTTCCCTTTTACTGTTTGACCGTCCCCTTGCACTTAGCACTCACTGGAGATTCGTTGCACCTCATCCTCTTGGGTCCATATTGTTTGCCACTGTGTTTTCTTTGTCCAAGAGTCATGGCTAAGAGTGTGTTCAATTATAGACACCATGATGGATCATCTCATTAAACAAGAGTGATTCCAGCTAATACCTCACACAGTATATTTGCTGTGTGGAGAATTGTACAGGACCGACCACCACATCTGAATCATTAGAGCCAATAATTTATGTATAAGCCTGGGGATGCTGTGCGTGGAAAGAACAACTTTACCTTTGATAATAACATTGAAAAGTAGAACAAAATATTAAGATGCATAAACTAAATTACATGGAAAAATGAAGCAGCAATGTACATTGGGTTAGAATTTCAGAATATGTATAGATATATTGACTTTAATTTACTCATCAGGGAATTTTGTTAACGTGCCTAGTTTTGCTACCACTGACCCTTTTTCTCATAGTATTGTCAATTATAGTGTACCGTGCACATGGAATTAAAGTGCGGGCCACTTAGAGGTCCTAATTTGGCTGGACCTTGAATTATAAATCATGGGCTATTTAATTAATGCACATTAATTTTCATATTCATAGGGAAATACTCAAATCTTAATCCTACAGAAATCTCCAGATTCTAGATTCCCTGTACTCCATATTGGAATTTACCATTTAACTATTACTTAACTATGTAACTGTTCCTTAAAGGAAAGGCCAGTTGTGACTATTTTACATGGTCCTTAGCATTTGTGGCATCTCAGTCCATGTTTTGAGGTGAGTAGAAATTCTAGTCATTTTATAAGTCAATTCCTGGAGAAACCTAGGGATTTTTATATTTTCTACGTGTCTCTTAGGAACTAAGGATCATTTCCTAACTTCATTCATCAACAGTTAGGATTAATTTACTCCATTCTGCTCTACAAACATTAGCTTTCCATTATGTGCCAAGCACTGAGCCAGTGCAAGGGATATCATAATAGATGCAGTATGGTTTTGTCCTTCTGAATGGGACCTAGAGAAGCAACATTTAAATCACCATGAAAAGGGGAGTGAGGTAGTGGATGCCTCAGAGAGGATGTTAGACCTGAGGTCAGGTTCCTGCCCCAAAACTGAGGTGAGGAAGGCTCAAAAGGAGAGTGAGGAGCAGTGCCTCCGGGAAGGTTCAGGACGTCTCAGAGCTCCAGGACTCTGTGTTCTGCTCGGGTCTTCTCCTAGCCGGGCCCCTGGGGACAGAGGCGCTTTGGCAATTCACAATTGATTGGATTTTAGGAAGTGTACAGGTTTTGTGTGCTGCATCTTAAATAACTCTAGGCACTCTCCAGGGTAGCATCCCGATCTGATTATCAACTATTTTTCTATGGTTACTGAAGCATATTCAACATAGGTGGGGTCAGTGAAGCTTCTGAACAGCCTCCTGTCAGTTCCAGTCTGGTTTCCCCCCCAGCTGATTTTAAAAGATGAAACTTTCAGTTTTTATATTACTTTACGGATTTCAGAATTGTGGCTAAGGGATTGTGAAACTTCCCAGAATGTACATGGAAAGGGTGGTAAGAGTAGAGCTATAGACAGCACGTTACCCAGCGGGCGGGTAAGTAACTTAGAATTCACCCTGTGGGTGTTGGGGAGTCAGTGAAAGCGCCAGGTGGAAGATACACTTGAGGACAGACTCATGAAAAGTTGATGAGCAGAGGAGTGGAGAAGCTCAAGCAGGACCTCTCTTAAATTGCCTCTCATGAGTGGGCTCAGTGTGGACAGAAAAGAAGAGGTTGAAGGGCCAGGCAGGGGCTTTTTTGCTGCTGTGTTCGGGGGAAGATAATGAAGGACAGGAGAGCGAATACAGCGGTGAGATATAGCACATGCACTGAAGAAACATTGGAACAAACTCTTAAGATTTGGCAGTTAATTTGGTGTGGGAAGTCAAGAAGACAAACAAGTCAAAGGCAGTCCTGAAGTTCAAAGTGAATGATTGAGAGAATGCTTAGAAAATCAGGCGAGAGGGGATTACCCTGCGAGGTTTTGAAAATCTGAGGAATGAGAAGCCTTGATTTGTGAGATGGACCCTGAGCTGTCTGAGCGTCAGGAACGAAGCTGGTTGGTGGCTCTGTGACACAATGGGAGAGCACTAGTCTGGGATTAGCTCCGGCCCCTCGGCCACTGTCTTTACCTGCTTTTTACTTAGTTTTCCTAACTTAGGGATTAGTACATGCCCTCTAAGATTCCTACGCATGTTGATTCCTGGTGTGTTCGGTTTTATGAATATATAAATAAGTATGTTGATGGACCATCCACTTCTACTTAATAGGGGGAGATGTTAATGAAGTGCCTAGAAAAGCCGCTGAGATTCGCCTGAAAGGTCCAGACCTGGAAAGCATACTTCGTTCTTATCTCATCGAGATGGTAGTTGAAGTCCTGGCTAGTGAATGTGGTTGTACATATGGAGAGTGTAGTGTGAGATAGGGGGTTTGTGGTGGTCACTTGGGCGATGGGTCAGTCACACACAGGGGTATCAGAGCAGGGCAGAAGAGTGAAAAATGGGGAAGATGCCATGTAGACGTAGAACCAGAGAGGGCCCTGAAGATGTCACTCTAGCCAGCAGTAGTGACTGATGTTCAAGTTCAAAGAAGATAAGGAGGAGGGTTTCTCCCTAAGTCTCCTACTTGGCATTGCATTTACAGCATGCTTCTGTTTACTGTTCTTTCAGGACTTTGTGTTCACTGGTTTTTTCTCCCCGTGCTGCTTCAGAAGGTAGTACATCCGGCATTTTCTCGCGTAGGTGCCAAGACAGGTTTGGATTTGAATATATAGACTCTAATCCGAATTGCTGGTTCATACAGTAGCTCTTGGTGTCTTAGTATTATGGTCATTGCCCACTATTTACTTTAGAGGCAATTTGTTGCTTCTACTGAAATGAGGGCGAGTGAATAGCTATTATGAAGGGACCATCAGAGGAGGAGAACCAGCAGCAATTTGGTATTAATTATTTACTGTTAGCTGGTAGTTATTGAACATCTGCCCAGGACTTGGGGAAGGGCTAGCTGTTGGCACACTGAGGGATGAGAAATCACTTGGACACTCTCTTGGTCTCTCTCATAGCTTGTATCTCCCTTGTTCTTGGTGCCCACGAATTAATTTTTCTAGAGAGTCTTTTCCCAACTAGAGGAATGGTTTGGATCATATGGATTCTTCTGTTCTAAATGCGCCAGGGAAGAAAGATGAATTGTGAATTTTCATCACATGTGTCTTGTTTCTCTCATTTGTTCATGAACTCTGAGTTTACTGTGTATTTTGGCACAGGACTCAGCATGCTTATAATATGTCAGATACCGTGGGGATAGGGAGTATGGATTAAACAAAGTCATTAGTAAGATATGGATTAATAAAATATCACTGTGGTGTACAGAAGCCATATATATAGAAACTATACTCTTAAAAAAAATCCTTCTGAACCTGTTGATTTTATACGTGGAGTGTTGCCTTATATTCGGTGTAAATCTGAGCACAGTGAAAAGAAACATTTTTTGAATTAGTTTTAGAAGTATGCATAAGAGGATAAAATTCAAAAAATGATTATCATTGTGATATTTTTGGTGGGCAGTGTTTGTAGAGGTAGTTTAATAGCGTGCGTGTGTGTGCGCGCGCGCACGCGCGTGCGCATGATGCTTTGAAGTTCTGGGTGGCCTCCTAGAAGGTGACACTTTTTATTTATTTATTTATTTTTTTAAATTTTTTTTTCAACGTTTTTTATTTATTTTTGGGACAGAGAGAGACAGAGCATGAACGGGGGAGGGGCAGAGAGA
Source organism: Lynx rufus (assembly GCF_022079265.1). Lineage (NCBI taxonomy): Eukaryota > Metazoa > Chordata > Mammalia > Carnivora > Felidae > Lynx > Lynx rufus. Next base: position 4,438,724 of record NW_025814835.1, on the reverse strand, counting down.
GAGGGAGACACAGAATCGGAAACAGGCTCCATGCTCTGAGCCATCAGCCCAGAGCCTGACGCGGGGCTCGAACTCACGGACCGCGAGATCGTGACCTGGCTGAAGTCGGACGCTTAACCGACTGCGCCACCCAGGCGCCCCAGGTGACACTTTTTAAACAAGTGTCTTCTCTTCCAGTAGGGTTGGAAAGACCAGTTTGTTGTGGTATGATCCAGTATTCATTCAACGGATGCCTACAGAACACGGGGTACCCGGCAGTGTTCTAGGTGCTGGGAGACAGCATCTGTTAGATGATGTGCAGGACTGAGGCATCTACTACTCTTGGGTGCAGTGGTAGGAAATCATGCATTAGAGATGACATGGAATTTTCAGTATTTGGGAAGTTCTATGCATTCCAGTTTTAATATTTTCCCTCAGTTTTCTCATTTCTTGTTTTTAATGTTATCTCTATAGCTTCTCTAGTGTGAATAGTTTCTGAAATGCAGATTACTTTGCATTCCTGGGCAGGGTTAAAATGCAAGAAATGCTCGTTTTCTCTGAAACGTGTGCACCGTGATGAATCATTCAGCTCATTCCCGTTAATACGTCGACGTTTCTCAGGATGCCGCAATCCCTGCCCTGTACTCTTCGCTTCCTGAGCTAGCTGTTGCCTTTCACAACGACTTGTCCGTCTAGGTCTACATTCACTTCATTTGTGGTTGGCTTCACCACTGCTTTTAGTTTTGTGGTCACTGGTAACTGTCTTTTGACCTTGTGCTTTGGTGGTATTGTGATGAGCATTGACAACGTGAGATGGAGTTTGAGCATTACCTTGTCGTGTATCGGACCACCGGCAGCTGTGACGTTTGACGAAAATTCTTGTTAGTCTGTGAATGTGTCATGGTTTCACTGTTCTCTAAAGGACCCTTTGGGATTATAGGAGAAATGATGTATCATGTCAAAAGTTTTTCCAATGTAGATACATCAGAAGGGATTGTTTAAATAATGATTGGTCACTAGTTTGTAAAGTGAAAGTCGAAGGAGAATGTAAGTCATGAATATTTCCCTTGAGTCATTTTTTGATCTTTGTTGTTATATATGAGGTTTGTTTTCCTGACTAACCTGTTCATTAGCCTGTTTAAATTGTGAAAGAACTTACATTTAAATCTTAATTATGGGATGTAACATCTCTCACTCTCTTTCTTCCTCCTCCTCTATGAGGTGAACAGAATATTCTTGATGATTTTCTTGATGGCTTATAGGACAGTCTTATTTATTGACATACCTTTTTTCATACCTAGAAGACCCCAAAATGTTGCATCTTTTTCTGCACAGTATTAACTCCCATCAACTATTATTAGTATCTAGAATCACTGTATTTCTTGGCATTGATTTGGCAATTCATGAAAAAAATAGTGGAATTATAGAATTTGGGTGAATAGAACTATATAATCATTAAATTTGTTCGAAAGGGATGGGCTGCTTTACATAGTATGTGTTTCCTGTAAGAGGAAGAGGGTGCCCTTGTTGGATGTGATTCAGGGGTGTCACTCCTGGAGCCAAACTAGTTGGATAAGACCCTGTCTGGCTGTATGATCTGATAATTCTGTAAGTTGGTTAGTTCATTGAGTTTTCCTTAGGTAAGTTTATCAGATTTCACTAAAGTCCAACAAAATCGTCACCTCCTTGTAATAAGTGAAGAAGAATAATTTTGATTTTATTTTTTGGGGTGAAGTTAATCAGCCTTTTGAGGCTAAACTCACTTATGAAATGCAAGCACGTGTTCAGTTACTAATAAGAAGGAGTAATGCAGTCAGAAAACTCTGACTTCGGCATCCTGTATTTTGGAAAGATGACTGCTAATTGGTGTTCAAGTTCTTCCCCCCACTCCCAGTGTTTCTGTTATGTGGCCTTTATTTCTGATGGTCAGAAGTTTATTACACACGCTCTTTTGAGAGAGCAGAGTCACAGGGGAGTCACTGTCCACCTTGAGTGTGAGGCATCAGTGCCTGCGGAATGGTGCAGAACGTCTCCATGATTCAGTAGGTGCAGAGCTGGATCCCAAACCTTGGGTGACCAGAGGTTACCGAGGGACAGATAATGTAGAACGGGTGCTGCCTCCCAGAGCAGGAAGAAATCTTCAAGTTCACGGTCACCTAGTCTGAATCTCTCACTTTACAGATAAAGATGCTGGCCCTCATGGAGGCAAAAAGGGCCAACATCACCCACCAAATAACCCCGGTGGGCAGTGCCAGAACTGCGGGGTCCCCACTGTGTCAGAACCTTTCAAGTGCCTCCCTCGAGACTTCCATAGTTAGCCGTATTTGAATTCAGATAGGTATGATTTGGGAATTGACTGAAATCTAAATAACAAGTCGTTTTGTGGACATCTTATGAAAAGAAATGGACCTACTTGACACTTTTTAAACATTCAGATTCTTGTTGAAACTACTCCTGCAGACTGTCTCGTGTTTCCAAAGCAACGTTTGTTTAGTTTTACTTTTCCTATGCTCTTTAAGAACAGACTAAGCAGAACTACTTCTAAAAGCTCTCACCTAGCCTTTGGACTTGATGCTAAAGACTCCCGGTACTGTCTGGTGGACATGAACATCATGCTTCGAAAGCATCTGCAGAGGCTAGTAATTAAGGAAACAGGTGTTAACCGTCAACTGGAGGGGACTGTCTCCGAGCCACTATTAAGGCAGCCTTCCTTCCTTCCTCAACAAAACAAACAAGGTGTATGGATGGCAGTTGTCGAATTAGAAAGCAAGGTTTCCCTTGGAGGTACACCAGTTCATGTTATTCCCCAGTGGGTAGTCAGGAGCCGATTGTAAATGCGTTCTAATTCTTATAGAATTTAATGGAATAGTGAACGTTTTTATTTTAAAGTACATGGAAAGGATTACTCTGCTTTTGTTTTTCAAAGTTAATAAAAGTAAGCTGTCAGGTATTTTTTTTTTTTTTTTTTTTGGTCATCACACTGTTTCCTCTTCTCCACGTGTGTTTAAGTCATATTTTCACTTTTTAAAAAGAATCTGAGTGTTTGCAGTATGTAACATTTAGAAATCTATTAAATATGGAAAGTGGGTAATTATAAAATCTCCTGTATGACTGGGTTCAATTTTAATCAGTTTAATTTTCTATACTGTTCCTATGTAGATCAGTCCAAACATTGAAATAGTTTCAAAGTTAAACAAGATTTACAGTATTTCCATTTAAATATAGGAGTTACACATAGGCTTACGGTTCACCATATTTTTCTGCTTCAAGTAAAAAATGTTTAACTGTTGAATTATCAATTAAAATACTAGTTTTTATCTCCATGGCTTTTTTACAAGATATAATAAGCAAGGTAATTTAAAGTTACTTAATGTAGTTTTGAATTACTGCATTAGAAATGTGCTTTATGCACTTGATTAGCTTATGGAAGAATTGAAATGCTGCAATAATTGTAACTTACAATATGTAATACTCAGACCTGTTTCTATACTAAGCACTCTTAACAAATTGAAACACTTTAGCAGCATTAAATCATTCATGGAGTACATATGAACAGAAACTTAATATTATTCCTCAATTTTTTTATTGTAAGATTTTTAAGTTGATGCAGTAACCGCATCCAATTTCTTAAAAATCGTATTGCCAGTCATTTTCTCAGTGTTCCATCACTAGAATAAGAAAAACTACACCAAGAAAATAATAATGAGTAATGCTAGGTTGTTATTTGTACTCGAGGTTTGTTATTTCCACTTAAGAAGTACGCAGCGTGCGAAGTGTCTCTTCGGCGCGTGCTGTGCGGTGACCCTCAGGATTTTCGGTCTTTTGTGATCTGTGAATGTCTTCTGTCATCTCCAGTCACGTTACTGCCCTTGAGCCTGCACTATGGGAACTGAACTGTGCTGCTTTGCTGCAGGTCAGCTTTCGTGGACAATTAGTGTCGTAACAGGACTTTGGTCACAAGTTGTCTTAAGTGTTTACCGTGAAGACCTCATCTCGGGGTTGAGCGGCAGTGTTCCGAGAGCTTTATCTTTTGTGAAGCGTTTCATGTTAGCCTTTTCTTTGAGACAAGTCAGGCACCTGCTCCCTTTCTGTGCCCGGCATCATTTGTGTGCGTGCGTGCGTGTGTGTGTGTGTGTGTGTGTGTGTGAGAGAGAGAGAGAGAGAGAGAGAGAGAGAGAGAGAGAGAGAGAGAAGCCTGAGGCCCTTCCAACTTACTGGATATTTTTTTCTCCTTTCGCTCATCTTGTTTGCTCTTGTCCCCTCGCGGTAACTGTCAGAGCCCACATCGGTTTGTTCTTCTGACGAGAATGGAAACCGCCGTCTTCCTGCCGTTTGGCTCCGTGTCAGTATCGACAAGTCGCGCGTGTTTGACGCCGTGGGAGGTGACTGGTCCCAGCAGTCTGCGGAAGCCAGCCAATAAATCCTCAACGTCGTTCCGCTTACTGCCACTCGATTGCTCTTTTGACCCTGATCTCACCACGGAAACAAACACTTCAAAACGAGGTGCCCCCCACCCCCTGTCCCAAAACACTTCACAATTATGCGGGTACTCAAAGGTCGACTCCCCTACCTCTGTTGGCCTTCTGACATTATCAGGGGTACCTGTGAAGACCTGTGTACCCGGAGTATACCTCAGTTTGGTTTTACCATTCTTGCGCCTTTGTTTCGGAAAGTTGTTTCTGTGCGTGGTTACAGAGTCAAGACAAAAATGATCTTTAGTGTGGTAGTTTTCTTTCCACACGCACCTAATCTTTCATAGATGACATTAATTTAAAAAAGAGACTGCATTTCATTGATATGTTTGGAATTTAAGAATGATGTTTTTAGGCACCGGGAAGTGAACTGAATGTCCTCAGAGAAGATAAAAGTACACACACACACACAGTTATGAGTCGGTGTTTTACAGGTATGTATAGATACATAGAAATATCAGTCATGTAATGATTATATATATTCACCCCTGTAGTACTCCTCCCAAGTAAATTCTTTTTCTTTAAAACCAGGAATTCCTTAGCAGGCTGAGATTCCAGTTCATAAAAGGTCCTGGATTGTGTAGATTGAGGGAAGACATGACTTCGTACATGGGAGTTTGACAGACACAAACAAGGCTGGCATTCGGTTCTACCGGTTGAGTTGAGCAATCTCAGTGAAATGATTTGTCTCAATATTATTATTTTCTTTTTTTGGATAACTTCTGAGATACCATAGATTCATTTTCTTTCTGGCATAGGAGTGGCCTCTTTTTTTCCTCTCATACATTTTCATAAGTGAGTGTTGAATATATTGTCCTTCACATGTTGGCCGAGTTCAGCACTAGGACATTGGTTGATATGAAATTAACATTTCTGTACTAGTAACCACAGAGGTATTTTCCTTCAGTCCTTATTGTAAATTTTGAAAACAACCACATTAGGGAAAATACTATAGATTTTTTAATAGTCTGGTTTTCTTGTGATTCACCAGCCCTTAAATTGGTACTTGTTTTTGAGGCCCACTTTGTATATTCCAAGGCTTTCGGTTGTGCAGTATGTGTGGGATATTTTCTGTGACCTATTATGTTTTTGTTCTGTGCCTACCGGCTAATGCAATTAAGATGGGCCAGTGGGCCTCATTGTAGTTTAGTAAATACACTCGCTTCAAAATGGATATGTGCTAAAGGAAAAGATAATTCATTTCAGTTGTGAGAACTGTAAGCCATGATAAATGATTTTCCTTTACAAAATTCCCCATCTCTGAGACAGTATTAGTTTTTACTTTAATTACCGGCTGCCGTAATGTTTCCTATCCATAACTGTCGACAGAATAGACTGTTCCTGAGCAGAGGGTATGGCCTGTTTACTCAACCGTTGCGAAGAGTGCCCAAGTTCTACCAAGTCTGAACTGCTGCACAGGAGAGTGTCCTTCATTTAAATATTTAAATATTAATGTTTAATTGTATAGGCAGAAAACTTCAATGTCATTTTAAGGAGACGCAACTTTACCCCAGAGTCTTTGTCCATTATAAACTTTGGGGCCCTGTCTTGTATCTTCACGTCATTTGGAGGGATGCAACTGTGCGGCCATGTTGGAAAGTTTGAATGTTTTCGTCTTTTTATTTTCTTTTTCACCTCATTTTAGAAACAACAACGGAAGAGCTGTTGTCAAGGGTGGCTCTCTCAAAAATGGCTTAGTTGACATTAGCTGAAAATGAGCAGAACGACACTAACTACTAATTGATTACAGTAATTACCAGTCTTTGGCTAGTTTGTATTGGCAAACTCTATGTACTCCTGGAATAAATGTGAACTTGCAGAACGCAAGGAAAAGGTCACTCTCATTTGCATGATAGGCTTCATTAGAATATGCTAAGGACGAGACCTAGTGTTTTATGACTTCAGGTGATGAATAGCTACCATATTACTCTGCTAGATGAAAGCATGTTTCAGTCACCTTAATTTACATGCTCCCCCCCCCCCTTTTTTTTCTTTCTTAATTCCAAGAAAAATCTTTTAGGTTATGGCAAGAGAGGAGCTCATTGTGATTTGAACTGAATTATTTTGTGTGTACGTGTGCTTTTGGAAATAGCAGAATCTTGTGGGTAGAATTATTTTGAAGGATACTTTTAATGGCACGATTAGAATAATTATAAAGCTTTTTCTACGTTAGATCTTCTAGTGTTATAACTTTTGTCAGTCATAAAAGAAAATGGTTTTTTAGTGGTTGTTTGAATAAAATATAGGTTAACTCGTTGGAGCCTAATTTTAGATTTTAGCTTACAGTCTTTAGTATGCAGTGGACTTATTACCTGGTGAGCTTTACTGAATCCTAGGATACATTGATTTTCACTTCAAAATAATGCAATTTCATCACTTCATTAATTTTTTCCTCTTAACATTTATGCTTACTTAGTACTGTTTCTGCACTGAGATTTTGTAAAATATAAAGTGTCGGGACCACTGTTGTATAAATGCCCATTTTTACTGAAAACCAGGGCACACAAGATGGCTTTGTCCGTTGTTCTCATTGCATTTGTATAGGGAAAAGTTGTGAGGGTTTATGTAGAAGTAAAAATGATTCTCTGCAACCTATATTTTTAAAGTTAAGAATTATGTTTCCCATTATATAAATGTTCTCATTTATGGCCTCTGATCATATACTGATGGCTCCTATTAGCTGTCATTATCCTCATATTCTCATTATGAGAGAAAAATACTCTTGGCTCCTAAAAGTATCTTTATAAGAAGTATCAGCTCCTAATTAGCAGTGACTATAATCTGTTGGAACACAGGGTTAACACTTCCTAGATCTGTTGCTATTATAAAGTTTCTTCATCTTTGAGAAGCTATCCCTGCTAGTAAAACTATGTAGAGGATGAAAAAGTGGACAGTTTTTTCTTTTATCAAATGTGGTTTTGTAATAAAATTGTACAATGAGCTTGCACAAGCTTTTTAAAATATCATTGCTGCCACTGAATAGGTCTGTAATTTATTTATTCAGGAATGTTGGAGGCATTTTTGATTTATTTGTTTTTAGAGAAGTTTTGTTAAGCGAGATAATGAGCAGAGCTGGTGTTAATCATTTACTGTGCAACTCTAAAGAATGAAAATTTTGCATATCTTTAGCACTGTTGGGGAAAATAAATTCACTCAATGCTAATGGTCTGTTGGTATAATTTTAAAAAATACTATCTTACTCTGGAGAAATGCAATATACTCTTGTGTTTTGCTAAAAGCTAAACTAATCAATATGTAATTATACATTTATATGTACATATGTATTAAGCAATCATGATTATTTGTTATCTGTAGAGATGAAAAATTAATTTGTTGTTGGTTAGTGTCATAGGTGACTACCGTACTTCTCGTCTATACCTTTAGGTATACATTTGCAACAAAGAACCACAAGTGCGTGTGTATGAGGGTGTGTGTTGTGTGTGCACACATGTGCATATGTGTATGCTCTTACATGTGTGTAGGTATATATGAGAATCGCAGGCAGTTTTTTTGTGGATATTACAACTGGGAGTAAGACTGATTTTTAAATTCTTGGGGAGTGGTACATATTCTAGATTTAAAACCATCATGGTAAAATTAATTGTGGGTATTTATAATACTAATTATGCATGATAGAGTATCCCTTGTTATATTTGAGAGCATTTAAATATCTGCTTAAGAAATGCAATGGTGGTTTTCTAAACATACAGAGAGATTTATTTCAAAATCTCTGACTTTATTTTATATTGAAATTTATGAGTTTGTTGGATTTCCTTAGACACTAGTCGAAATTATGAAGAAAAGTGTACAATAAAAAATTGAAGTTTGAAAATGGATTAAAAATCAGATACCGTGCAATGGTAACCATGTCTTACATAGAGTCGGTGTCTTTTTTAATGTTCAGTATTTGATTAAGAAGGAGAGTTTAGGCATTGTTTTCCATTCGGGTCTCTGGATGAATAGAGTAGTGCAGAAGAACACTTGGAAGATGAATACTGCAACTTCTAAACCCAGTTGCAGGTGTTTCAGAGAAAGTATAAGTTATTTTCAGGAGATTTGAAAAGGTATATGAACTTCTCTGAAGTAGAGTCAAATATTTGATATCTCGAGTTAACCGTCTCTTAGTCAACTTATAATTTAAAAGCCCCCTCACATTTGCATGGCACTTTTTATGTGAGAATATTAATAACTTACCTGAATTTTGAGACACCCATTCCTTGTCATTTTGGTATATGCCATATGGTTCACTGTATTTATTTAGACTTACTGTAGAACAAATAAAAATCATATGTGATGCTCAATTATATTAGTGGTCGTTAACATGATAGTTTGTCCTGACCCTGTTATCTTAAAGTCTTTTTCTGCATTTCAATGAGATTAGTAGAAGGTCAGACCTACTTACTGTTAAATGGAAAGCATTTTTATATCTCAGTGTTTGGAGCTGCTCACTTCTCATTTCTTTAGTGCCAAATAAGTTTTTTTTTTTTTTTTCTCACCACAAAGTGTATGATTTCACTGATTAATATTTCCTATTGCTAAAGTATTCATATCCCTGAAGCTATGGTGTGCATCAGATTACTGGTTTGAATGTTTGAATTTAGGGTTATCTGGGAGGGAATGCTTAGAACCCTAACTGTTTCATTAGCAGTGTCTCCTCCTTGACATGCCCCCCTCCCCGGAGGTGGGGGCTAGAAGGGAAGAGAACCAGGTAATTGATTGAGTTCTGAGACCTCTCAGCTCCAGTTGCTAGGGGATCAGCGGTCAGACATCGTGTACGAAGGACGTGTTTCTGTTGGCAGCAACTGAAAAGTAGGGGCTCTCTGAAACAGATATCTTCCTTCCAGAAAACGTCCTGACATTTGGACTCTGCCTTTTTTTTTTTTTTTTTTAAAGCTCATTTCCAGCTTAACTTAGAGGGAGAACATGTTTCTGACCACCCTTTTCCAGTCTAGGCTAATACTCCTGGAAGGCAGAACATGATTGTAAGAATACTCACTGAACTTAATTAACTCCAAAAATACACTCTGAAGTAGGACTCACACCAATTATAAAACTTTATAAAATGGTCCAGCATGTTTTAATTTTCTAGGATCAAAAAAAAAAAAAAAAACACCCACATGCTTACTTATAAATAAAAATGAAAAAAGTAGAATGTGAGGGCTTAAAAGAACTAGCTTTTATGATATTTTTTACATTGAATTAAAGGGAATTCTGTACATTTAAAAATGTATATAATGCCCAGAATGTCATTAAGGACTTTATGTTTGTTTATTTAACTTTGTACTATGATACGTTTTTATAGAGCTTCAGTTTAGAATATATCCTATAAATACTCTCGGCAAAATACGAATCTCTCTTGGCTTCCTGTGGATACTGTACCAAACTACCAGATACTTGGCGGCTTGAAACAACAGAAGTGTATTTTCTCTCAGTTTTGGAGGCTATACGTCAGACATTGGCATCACTGGGCGAAAATCAGGATGTGGGCAGAGCCACACTCCCTCTGTGGCTGGCACGGTTCAGCTGTGGGGACCTTATGCCAGTCCCCACCTCCCTGGTTCCTGCTGTCTCCTCTTGCCTGTCACATCTCTCTCTGCCTCTTATAGAAGGACACTTGTGATTGCTCTTAGGGCTCCGTCTGATAACCCAAGTGAATCTTCCCAACCTAGACCCTAATCTAATAGCATCTGCAACTCCCCCCCCCCCCGCCCCTTTCATATTGGGTAACATTTTCAGGTTTCAGGGATTAGGACCTGCTATCTTTGGTGGTGGCCCCTCTGCCCTCTACGATGTGTATGGATACCTCCTTTAGGTCTTGCCCACCAATCATTTCTCCCTTATAGGTTCAGTCCAAAGAACTGAGGTGCTGTGTAGGCTCTTCTGTCTGACATGCACAGGGGATCGTAGCATTTGGATCGAGGACAGCTCCATTACTGCCTGTGTCCAACTGCACTGTGGAGTTCAGGGCTAAGCGATAGCATTGTCCAGAAGGGCTTTTGGGAAATTGATTCAGGTACTCCTTTTGTGTTGATATCTTGCCTCTTCTTCTGGTCCCCGAATCTTCAACCCAGACAAAGCTTTAGATCTCCCTGTTGGGAGGTGAATGGTTACTACAGCAGACTCAGGGGCTTCCCCTAGTAGTCTGGTCTCCCCTCCCTGGTATCAACGCTGAAGTTGTAACCCAGTGAATTCTCTTTTGGCTTTTCTTCCATTGTACAAAGGTGATTATTGCTGGGGTTTGTGGATTAGCTCTGTACCCGTCTATCACTGTCACTCATTTTCCTGGGAAAGTTGGCAGATAACCGGTGTCTTTTCTCACTAACAGATGACAAGCAGCTTCATCATAGGAAGTTTGAGCTCATCACTGGTCAGGTGATGTAAAAAGGAGTGGCTGTTTTACATGAGGTGGGTTAGGAGAGTCCGCGGATAATGTCTAAGATGTTAGGCAGTAAATCCATTGAGAAAAGTGTAGGTGGGATAAATCATTAAGACCTTTCCTGCAATCATATCTAGAAAGTTTTATATGCACTCGTATACACATACATGTGTGTAAATGTATATCTGTGTATGTGTATAGGTAAAGTGTACAGGTATGTATAAATGTGTATATTCAGGTGTACACGATGCATGTTAATGTACATATGCATGCACATGATTTGGATAGTTACATAATTACCTCTAAATTAGCATCAGACAGCCTTAGAATTTAATTAAACTGACTGTTTAGGACTAGGATGTAATGAAAGGTAGCTGTAATCTAAGTCATTTATACTATAACCTCTCTGAGTAAGAGTCATATTGGTAAAAGGACGGTAGTCTACATCAAATCCCAAACCAGGTAAACACAAAGCCAAGAGTTTTTAAAGCATTTAAATAGGACACTGTAGGGATGAGGACCATCATGTTGGGTATCTTTATTACCGTAATAAGGAAAGTGGCTCTTTACTCTGTATCCTCATGAATCAGCCTTGCAATTATAATTTGACTTCCCACGTGGCCTTTTTTGTAGATGATAGAGCATGCTAATCAGTCAAATATAAGCATTCTGGTTTATTTAGTGTCTTTTAATGGTATTTATCCAACATAACAGTACCCTGATTTATTCATCTTTTAATAAATTTTTAAAAATCATTTGGTCAAATCTAAACACAGTGTGAAGTCACATTATTGGGACCCCAGAGTTGGAGGATTGGTTCTTGGACTTGAGATTTTCTGTGACATTGACTTTATCTTTGAATTCAATAATATATACCTGATTTTTATCCACAATAGCTTCTATATCTTTTCTATGTCTGATCTCTTTGTTTGTTTGTTTGTTTCTTTCTTTCTTTCTGTCATTTCTGTCTTTTTTTTTAGAGAGTATGAGTGGGAACAGAGGGGCAGAGAGAGAGAGAAAGAGAGAGAGAGAAAGGGAATTTCTTAAGCAGGCTCCATGCGCAGCTGGGCCCAACACAGAGCTTGATCCCACAACCGTGGCATCATAACCTGACCTGACTTTAACAGTTGGATGCTCTACTGACTGAGCCACCCAGGCATACTTGATCTGTACATTTCAAATGGTAGTAATTGCTCTTTCTCTTTTTTTAAAAAATGTTTATTTAATTTTGAGAGACAGTGTGTGCATGTGGGGGAGGGACAGAGAATCCCAAGCAGGCTCTGTGCCATCAATACAGAGCCCGATGTGGGGCTCAAACCCACAGACCATGAGATCATGACCTGAGTAGATACCAAGAGTCGGCCGCTTAACCGACAAGCCACGCAGGCGCCCCATCTAGCAATTGCTCTCGGTTGTCAAATTTACACACCTAGGTCTATATAACAGTGGACAGGGCCACCGGCATGAAAACAGCCTCTCTAATACCCTTGATGGAGGCTATAAACACATGGAAAGTGCTGTCTGAATAAACCACCCAGCTGGATCGCACAGTTCTTTCCAACTCCAGAATTAGGAGTGAAAACCTGGAATGAGGAAAAGTTTACGACGGAAGAGCGGTGCAGTTCTCCTCTGGAATTCCACACCTGATGGGAAAGCTGAGATGACAATTAAAAGAATTCCTAGGGGCGCCTGGATGGCGCAGTCGGTTAAGCGTCCGACTTCAGCCAGGTCACGATCTCGCGGTCCGGGAGTTCGAGCCCCGCGTCAGGCTCTGGGCTGATGGCTCAGAGCCTGGAGCCTGTTTCCGATTCTGTGTCTCCCTCTCTCTCTGCCCCTCCCCCGTTCATGCTCTGTCTCTCTCTGTCCCAAAAATAAATAAAAAACGTTGAAAAAAAAATTAAAAAAAAAAGAATTCCTGAAGTGCTTTTTAAATGTCCATTACATCGTGGGACAGTTCTCTCTCTATTCCTCTCTTTAGCTCATTAGTTGTGTATGGTAATCAAAGCCTTGCTTTTTTATTTTAGCGGAAAAGAAAGTTGGAAGACTTTATTTATTTTTAAGATAGTTCAAGAGAAATAAGAATATTCACAGAAAACTTTTTTTTTTTTTTTACAAAGACACTATTGGGTAAGGCAATCCTATCTTTCCCCTTACTGTAATATGTAGGAGGACATATTTTAAGTGCAAAAACAGAACTCTGCTAAGAAATTAGCAGTCTGATTGAGCTGTGAAGTACTTGTCCTTCCTAAATAGACAATGAAAAATAATTTAAAGAGAGAGGAGACCGGTACCTTAATTAGGTTGAGATACATGAAATTGCTGACTTTGACTGCATTTTTCCTATAAAAAAACCACAGTTTTATTTTGTTCAACCCAACATTTTTCAGAGATGTCCTGATTCGTGCTTTGTTCTGTTTTGAATACCTGTTGACGTAGTACTCAATTGTACTCTTTGTTTGCTGTTTTGTTTAAAGTCAGAAGTCAGAAATGAAAATAACCATTATTTTGGTGGACTCTTTTATATTATTTTAGGAGGAGCGATAGGGTGTTCAGATGTTTTCTTTTGTTTCGTCCTCATTTGTAGAACATAGCTCATGGTGTCTATTCTTGCCAGTTTTTCTACTGAAGCAACAGAGAAGCTTCGTCTCTGATGTCTTAGCGTCTTGTCTGGTGGCCCCTCTTTCTGTCTTATAAGTGCTGTGGTTTGGATAAAATATAATGTTGTTATCCTGTACATAGTATGTCTTCAGGACACTGAATTTAGAATAATTATAGGCATCGAGGCCGGTTAGGATCCTTAGTTTAATTTGTTCAGCAAATGGATGAGGAAGCCATTAAGTAAGGAAACAAAGACTGATGGCGGAGGAGGTACACCCAGGAGGCGCACAGCTGGGCCTTGGTAAGTGACAGCGTGGGTGTGAGTTGGCACAGCGATAGTTGACTTCAGATTTGTGATCTGGATGCCTGGCTACAAAATGGTGTTTCTTTAGCCAAGAGAGAGAACACTGGAGACGGGGCAAGTTCCAGGGCTTAGGGATTGCAGTGTGGGAGACAAGAGGACATGTTCAGCTTTATTTGTGCTGAATTTATAGTGACCGAGTATTCAGGGGCAGGTACATAGCAGGCGGCGGAAATTAGATTGCAGCTGCAGAGAGGGAGTCAGGCTTCAAGTATGTTCGTCTGTGTGTGTGTACATACAAGTGAAAATGTAGTTAAAAATCATTCTTACTTGGTTGTGGAGCTGTGGCCATGATATCACCAGATAGAATAACTACTATAAAATGGGAACACAATTTGTTTTTCTCTTTGATACTCAGAAGGAACACGAATGTGTTGGTCAGGATTTATGCTGTCATATCAGATCTGTGTGTGTGTGTGTGTGTGTGTGTGTGTGTGTGTACGTACGTACGTACAGGATACCCCAATTCTTGTTTAATGTTTTGGTTCAGCTTTAGTTAACTGTAAGACAATATGATACTACAAAGCTTTCATATTTATAAAATAGGAGATTCTCTCTGAGTTTTTAAATTACTAAATAAGATAAGGACCATCAAAAGGTTTATTTGAAGTATATAATATTCCCTTTAAGGATGGGTAGTGATAAAATCCTAATGAGTTGTCACTGTTTTAAGATCTGTGAAGTTGCCTAATTGGTATTCATACAGGTATTTTTTAATGGCAAAAACGTGTAGCAATGTAAAATGTGAAAGAAATTTTACTATACTACTTCTGCCTTTACCTGGGACGTTTTGTTTATGTAGATATTTATATATTGTGTGTTATTGTGTGTTTATTGCCTCTAAAAGAATAGGTATATTATGATTTATTACTTGATTCCTGCTTATGACATATATGTTTTTTCATATTTTAACATTTTGAAATTGCAATGTGTTTATAGAGTTAATTGGAGCATTAATTTGATGTCTTTTCACCTTTGGAAAAGGTGTTAGTAAATCAATTGTGTATCTCAAAATCAATACCCAGAATCAGAATCAAGTAAATACACTAAATTATTATAATGCACTGTAGCAGGCATTTACTGTCGTCAGGGGCACTTGGATGAGCTGATTCCACTTCTGGCTCTTCAGTTATTTTATAGTACTGAGTTTAGTGTTTAACCTCTGGCTGGAAACGCAGTACATTAACACTGAGAATGTCTTAATGAACTCAGTATTCCTCTAACAATCTTCCCTCGGTCTGTCACCTACTTAGGGGAGTGATCCCCCCAATTGTTATGTGCTGACTCCCCTCATGAAGCTGTAAGCGGTTCCCAGCGTTTTGGTTATTTTCATTCATCTTTGTATTTCCAGGGCTAGGGTCTTGACTTAGCACATGCTAAGTGTGAACCTGAAAGTGGCTCACGACCTTTGACCCGACCCATGGCCCAGTACCAGCTTTGCTTTGTGGTGGTCCAAGATTTCTGTGGACTCGCTAGGTCTCCACCTCCATAGTCGGTGGGATGAATTTTGTCACTCAAAATGCACTCGTGTGGATGATCTTCTGTTTAAATAGCATGAGAATGTTTGAGGAGATACCAAGAAAAATGTACTTACCCGTGTTTACTAATATAATCTTAGATTTCAGATTATTGCATTGAGGACATCAATTAGAGACTATTTGGAAATTAAAGAAAATCTTCAGCAAAAGTTCTGTCGTAGTCTTACTGCACAGCAATAATCAGGGTGAATTTTTTTAAGTATCTACTTTTTTAAAATTTTTTTTGAATGCTTATTTTTGACAGAGAGAGAGAGAGAGAGACAGAGCATGAGCATGGGAGGGGCAGAGAGAGGGAGACATGGAATCTGAAACAGGCTCCAGGCTCTGAGCTGTCAGCACAGAGCCCAACGCAGGGCTCGAACTCACAGACCGCGAGATCATGACCTGAGCCGAAGTCGGATGCTCAACCGAGTGAGCCACCCAGGCGCCCCTTTTAAGTGTCTATTTTTGAGAGAGAGAGAGAGACGGGCAGAGAGAGGAGAGAAGGAATCCCAAGCAGGCTCCACACTGTCCATGTAGAGCCTGATTTAGGGCTCAGATTCAGGAACCATGAGATCATGACCTGAGCTGAAGTTGGGTGCCTAACTGACTGAGCCACCCAGGTACCCCAAGGGTGAATTTTTTCATATATATATTTATATTTATTAAATTTATATATTTATTAAATTACTTTGTCTACGTTTATAAGTGGCATGCAATTGAAGACAGTCATTTTTTCCCCAAATTATTCTCAAGTGTTTCTCTTTAGTTCCCTTTAACTAAAACATGGTGTAGTGATATATCCTTTATTGAAGATTTATAGCCTGTCTTTCATTTTTTTTTTTTTTTTGTCTGAATAATAGGTTTAAATCAAGGTCTTTCTAACTAAATCAGTCTATCATGAGAATATAGCTTTGTGTTTGGCACGGTGTTTCTTTTGCTAAAGCTAGCTATGTTTATTTATAATTTTAAAAAATATCAATGTGTATACAAACATTTTTATGACTACATTGCACAAAAGAAAATAACTATAATATTTCTTTCACAGAAATATAGCAATAGGAATTATTATGACTATTTGTAGAAGTATTGAAGTCTGTCTCAGCGGATTTATGGGAGTATGATTTTTCCTAATTTAAGAATGTACATTCAAGTTATTGCTGTGCTTTTTACTTCTTGATTGATTGGAAAATGTTGATATTCCTATCACAGAGTACCCAATAAATCCTAGGGTTATATTTTCTCTTTTGAGGGAATTCTGGTTTTACTTTGTATCCACTATTTTTAATCTAAAAATGGAAACGAAAGTTGTATTCTGAATCCCCGCTGTTGTAATAGGTAACTAGTTAGGTCATACTGTACCTCGTATCGTATCTACAAATGCCACCATATAATTGCATTATTAGTATTATGTTAAGGTTATGGTATTGGAAGTTTAAATGCTAGGTTTCTCCTTTGGAAAGAAGACGTGGGAGTCATAAAGGACTGGCAGGATTTCTTCCTTGAAGAGTACTCCCGTTTTAATTTTGGAATTTGGACTCAAGTACAATTTTGAGGAAAAGACATGATGTATAATTGATTTTTTACTTCTGTGTTGCTGGTGTTTTAATGTAAATTACTACTTGAATTACTGTTATCTAACGTTTCCTGGGAAAATATCATCTGCTCTTCCTGCCTTCTAGCCCTTGGTCAGCTTCCTTTCTGTGCCGTAGCTGTGCTGTGGCGGGCTGCTGTTTACGGCCCAGCAGGGACGTGGCCAAGTTCAGCTCTCCCAAACATGGAGATCAATGTTCGGTTGGACCACACACTACCGTGTGGACTGTGGTAGTCATGCCTCACTGTACGTTTAGTACCATCTGGGAAATCGTGTCTCCCGAAAGGTTCAAATGACTTTTTAGATAATATTATTTAGTAATACTTCAAATAAGTTTGAGTAGTTGTAGATTTGTTGCCCATGTTTGTGAATGTATATAATTTTTGAAAAATGGAAACACGTTTACTGTTCTTATTTTTATTGTTTGTTTGTTTGTTTGTTTATTTATTTATTTATTTATTTATTTAGAGAGAGAACGGACACGGGAGGGGCAGAGAGAGAGGGGGAGAGAGAATCCCAAGCAGGCCCTGGGCTATCACCATGGATCCCCATGCAGGGCTCGAACTCATGAACTGTGAGATCATAACCTCAGCCGAAATCAAGAGTCGGATGCTTAATCAACTGAGTCACCCGGGTGCCTCTACTGTTCTTAATTTTAGACTTACAGATTTTTATAGAAGAGAAAACGAGAATATGGACACAACCAAAGCACTTGGAAGTTGATAGATTTAACAAAGAAGTTTTTGCTGAAGTAGAAACTATTTAAAAAACAAAATTTGTGTCCAGGAATCAGGAAAAATTAGAAATAACCCAAATGTCCATTTATTACCACCATATGATCCCATTTTTGAAAAGTTGAAAACTAAGCCAAATTAAGCAATATAGTGTTTATTATTTTATTACATTATAAAATATAATAAGAAAATATAATTTTATAATTACATTATAAAATATAATAAGATGAGATTAGGGAAAACCATACAGATAGCTTTATATTATCCTCCATTCTTACCTTGACATTACATATGTTCTTTGGTCTATATAAAATATTTTGGAAGGGAAAAATTCCTTAAGATCTGCTTTAAAAAGGCAACACAGTTGGTTACTTTGTTGCCCTACTGTGTTCTGGCTGGCTGGACAGCTTATGAACAGCAGACACTCATCTGTCCCAGTTCAAAAGGCTCGAAGCCCAGGTTCACACCCCTGCAGATTTGGAGTCTGGTGAAAGCCCACTCTCTGGTTCAGAGATGGCTGTTTACTTCCTGTGTCCCCACATGACCTAAGGGGCGAGGCAGCTCTATGGGGTGGGTTATTTTTTATAGGGGCACTAATCCCATCACGAGGGCTACAGCCTTGTGACCTAATCACCTCCCAGCCGCTGCAGATGCCAATCCCGTGAGGGTTAGGTTTCCATGGAATCATGGGGGACACAAATATTCAGTCTGTAACACTGTTGGAGAATCACAAATGTACACCTAGGAAATGAATGAAAACACTCTCCTAGCATTATATGAGTGTGTCTTTTTGGATATTTTTGTAAGTTATTTTAATGGTGTGCTATGGAAAGTAAACCACTGGATGGAAATTTGTCTAGATTTGGACAGAAGGAAATGAAAATTGCTGATTTCTTCATTAGCCAGTAAAAAACTACTGTTGGTCTCACAGGATAATTGTCGACATCAGATGTAATAAAGTATATAGGAAAAACTACAAGATTTAGATGCTATTAATATGTGAGAGTTCTTCATCTCTTCTATTCTGGTATTCTTTGCAGTCACAATTATTTGATATTGTGGGTCACAGACTTCCTGCTTTGCTTAAGACTGTGTTCATGTGCTCACCTGTTTTTAGTAGTAGAACGCACGTGCATCTTTTGTATTAGTTACTTCAACACACTTTGTCCATCGGTTCCTTTGGGGAAAAAACCAAACACTGGCAGTATTGAGGAATATAAGTTCTGTATAAGGAAGCACTTATGGTAGACAGGCGTCAGTTTTGTCTGGTTCAGGAAACTAGTCTGTCTCTTGTGGTTCTGTCCCTTGAGATGATCACCTGCGTGGGTCAGTCTCCGCTCAGGATCCTGTTTTGTAGAGGTCTGGATTTGTGCTCACTCTGTGCTTATACAAGCAGCCCAGGTTTGCTGTGTGTGTTCATCTGTTGGGGTGTCACTGCAACTGAAGTATATAACCCGTTTCTTGCTCACATCCATTTCTAGGTTTTTTTTTTTTTTATACATTTAGTAATACAGTCGATTCTTCTTTTACTTCTTCTTGCATAATGAGACATAGAATTAGCAATTAACCACTCATCCACTGAAACGGAAGCCACCGCCATGATTTCATTAAAGGCACCTAGCATCCATTCGTTTACTGAAGGGAGTTTCATCATATTCTTTATACAGAATCAGTTCACACTTTGAAGGATATTTGCCTGAAAAAAGGACAGTGTGTGGAATTGGGTAAATTATTTTTTCATGGTTACTTGATTGATAAGTTAAACGTCATTAAGTACAGCCACTGAGCGTTTTTACTGTTTTATTTTTAAAGTTAGGTTCCACAGACTGTAAGTTTGACATTATTAGATTGCTGAAGAGAAGTAAGTGTCTGTGTTTCATAGAATAAAAATGAATGCTTCTGCCTTATAAACCTGCATGAGGGGCTCCTGGGTGGCTCAGTCGGTTAAGCATCCGACTTCGGCTCAGGTCATGACCTCATGGTTTACAAGTTCGAGCCCTGCGCCGGGCTCTGTGCTGACAGCTCGGAGCCTGGAGCCTGCTTCGGATTCTGGGTCTCCAGCTGTCTCTGCTCTCCCCTCTCTCACACTCTTTCTCAAAAATAAAAACATTAAAAAAAAAAATAAACCTGCATGAGTGTGTATATGTCCTCCTACTCCTAACCAGTCGTAAATGCACTTAAAATGGAGATATACAAGAGCATCTCTTCTCATGTTAATCTTTTAATTATCCTTATTTAAAAAAATATTACCTGGTTGACTTAAAAGTGAAATGATATGGAGACTAGTTTTCACCAAATTTGTCAATTAATGACATGTCCTTTTTTATTAATAACTTTTAAAAATTTTATGTATTTAGGTAAGCTGTTCAAAAATGTTTCTAAGAAAGCTTTCTATGTAAAAACTTCCAGCTTGTTAACTTACATGGTGGAAAATCAGCACCTTTGTTATTGTTTGGAAATACAGAGCACATACAAGCACCAAGTTTAGCACTCACTTGGCAACTCAAAGTTGAGAACAGTGTGCATGTTTGGGAGCATTAAGGTCACGTTATCATGTCTTTTAACTAAAATACCAGTATTTTGAATATTAGCAATGAATGGGAACTTCATAGTGGAACTGAGAAAAGCAGAAAACATAATCTGCTTTGAGGAAAAAGTAACCTAAAAGAAATTGCTTCATGTATTCGTAGACACACATATATTTGTAGGTAGAATTTTAAAATAAGTTTAAGTAATATTTAATGGCTCCTAACATTGCAGAATTTGTCAAATTTGTCAGCTGGAATGCCACTGAGGAAAATCTTGCCTATTATGGTTTTTAGGCATTAGAAAATTAAATACTACTTGGTGGCATCTGAACATTTAAAAAATATTACTAGTGTGTATGTAAGTGGGATTATGTTGAAATATTTAAATGCTGTAAAGAGTTTTTTTTTTTTCCAGGTTAAACTTATTATCAGACGTAAGTTAGTATTTATAAATTATAGAGATGATGATCAGTTATTTTCACACAGGACGTTTTGACAGGTGGTCAGTTTTTTAAATGTTACTAAATTTTAAAATTATCTCAGAGTTCTCCCCTCTACAAATAGTTAACTCTTTGATGATTTCTGTATAGGTTTGACCAGCACTTATCAGTAAAGCTTGTAAAGTCTTTTGATATCTAAGACATCATGAGTTGAATGTAGCCTTTTTACCATGAAAATTACATGTGGCAGATTTAGCCTAAAATCACCTGCTGTATCACTGTTGCATTTTATTTATTAAAAAACAGTTTATGTAGTTTTTATTTAAAATGGTTTATTGATATAAAGACCATGTTGATTCTACTTCAGTTTTTGTCCCTTTTTACTTTAAAAGCAAAAGCCAAAAAAAAAAAAAAAATTGTTCCTATGGCTTTCAATCTATAGAAAATGAAAAGAATTTTAATTTTATGGCAGTAATCATAAACAGTACATTAGGCTTTCTATAATAACATGTACCATTAAAAACCTTCATTATGGCAGCATCTTACGATCTTTACATTGCGGTGAGGGGTGAAGATCATTACTAAGCAGGAGCATTTCCTGGCATTTTTACCTGTTGTGGGCCCTATAGCGTCAAAGTGTGGTACAGTCACTTCAGCACTAGCCGCAGACCAGGCAGCCCCCGTGTCACTGTGTGTCATCACCTCGTGTAACTGGAAGTGCTCCCCGAAGCCGGCCTGTGTCGCGTAGTCCTAGATGAGGTCTTCATGGGTGCTGACCATAAAAAGTTCATCAAAGTAATGAGGCGAGGAGAGAGCTTGGTGCTCATGGGCAGAGCTCAGCACCAAGGAGTGTGAACTGGCTCCAGCTGTGACAATAAAACAGCAGGTGGCTGCTGTCATTAGGGGTGGCAGATGAGGCAGGGGACCGACGCGCAGCCCACAAAACTCTCATTTGTTAGCCATCGCCACTGTACCATGCAAAATAGCTTCCATCTCAGTCAATTTTGCTTTGCGGAATATTATCCATCGCCATTCGCATATCCGAGCCCTGGGTACGCGGGTCTCTCCTGCCTCTCACGTCTGCTTGGCCGTACCTTACCTCAGTTTACCTTATTTTGTCTTACCTTCCTTCACCTCCCACTCTCCTTTTTTTTTTTTTTTTTTTTTTTTTTTTTTTACCAGAAGGCACTACTTTAGCAACCCTTGTTGAGTATGGCCAGTGCTATTCCAGGAATCTGCTTGAATTTTTTAATAAACAGTGCTGTCTCTGCTCCAGGGCTGCAGTGTTAGTATCAGGGGCTGTTTACTTTGTAAATGATCATAAAAGCTAACTGTGGTACTTTCCTTTTGGACTTCCTCCTGACCCTGTCACCTGCCAACAACAGTGTCCGACTGCAGAGAAAGAGGTAGAAGGAATTAAGCCGACACGTGCGGACGGTTTTGCAGACGTGTTGTTTGAGGGGCTAATCCTGCGCATTGCAAGACCATTGCTGCAGAGTTCATTTTGCTTAACGGTGAAGCATGGTGCTGCTTTATTTTTTTTTTTTTAATTTTTTTTTTTTCAACGTTTATTTATTTTTGGGACAGAGAGAGACAGAGCATGAACGGGGGAGGGGCAAAGAGAGAGGGAGACACAGAATCGGAAGCAGGCTCCAGGCTCTGAGCCATCAGCCCAGAGCCCGACGCGGGGCTCGAACTCACGGACCGCGAGATCGTGACCTGGCTGAAGTGGGACGCTTAACCGACTGCGCCACCCAGGCGCCCCACATGGTGCTGCTTTAATCATAGGCGGGTCCACGGGCATGTGAGCACATTGTGCTTGAAAGTCCGTCACAGCAGGGGTGCCCGGTGGCTCAGTCGGCTGGGTGTCCGACTTCGGCTCAGGTCATGATCTCACGGCTTGTGAGTTCGAGCCCCAAGTTGGGCTCTGTGCTGACAGCTCAGAGCCTGGAGTCTGCTTTGGATTCCGCGCCTCTATCTCTCTCTCTCTCTCTCACTCACTCTCTCTCTCTCTCTCTCTCTTTTTCTTCTGCCCCTTCCCCGCTCATGTTCTCTCTCTGTCTCTCAAAAATAAATAAATATATGTAAAAAAAAATGTCAATCACAGTAAGCCCCAGTCTTTATACCTTTTGGGGGAGTTAATGTCCAAATAATAAAAACCATTATTTTTCCTTTAATACTGTACTGGTAGGAAATCAAATTAGTGTAAGAATAAGAAACTGGAGATATAAGATATCTTATTGCCGTCTGTACGAATTAGATGCGGGTGAAATTCTGTCAACTCTTTTGCAATTTTCTAAAGCTAAACAAAGACTAAAATTCATCAAGTAAAATGAGATATTGTTAATAATCATCAACTCTATGCTGATTGATTGAGGAAAGGCAACAGTTTAAACTTTGAAGAATACATTGATGTTATTTTGTAACATGTCTATTGCTCCTACATTTGTTGGAAGAAATTTTTCAATTTATGTTTGCTTTGTTTGTGTTTGTGTCAATGTACACGCATGGATTCGTTTTTTGTTTATTAGAAATCAGTTCCATAATCAATATGGTGCTCCCATCACCCCATACTGGTCAACAGGAAGACCGTGTGTTGTCTTCTGTATTCTTTTGGCGCGTCTCTATCGTCTCTGACCATTCTCTTATATCTGGAACAGATCCTTTTCTATTAATGGAATATATTATATTCAATTGATTTCTGTATGTTTCCCCAAACTTGCCTTCTTAGATGAATCAATCCCCTTTGGTAAACGTACGTAATTCTTCCCACATGGTTCTGGTTTTCAGTTTGTTAGTATTTTGTTGAGAATAATGCTTCCACGTTCCTAAGGGATTATGTCTTCATCTTGTTTTTTGTGTCAGACTAATGCTGGCTTCATAGATTCTGTTGGGAAGTGTTTGAATAAACTTTTGTATTTTTCAGGGGATTTGTGAAGGACTGGTTTTACTTCTCTTTTAAATGTTTGGTGGAATTCACTGGTGAAGCCATCTAAACCTAAGCTTCCCTTGTTCACAATATTCTGATAAGTAATTCAGTCTCTTTACTTGTCATGGGTCTATTCAGATGATTTAATTTCTTCTTCAGCCAGTGACACTTGTTTGTTCTTTCAAGGCATGTGTCCTTCTCATTTAGTATGTCTAATTTGATGGCACACCGTTCATACTATTTCTTTTTTAGTTCCCTTTATTCTGTAAGAACAGTAGTAATGTCCCCCTTTTCTTTCCTGATCTAGTCACTTGAGACTCATTTTTCCCCTTGATTGTTGGAACTAACAGTTGGTCAGTTTTGATGATCTTCTCAAAGAAGTAACTTTGATTTTGTGGATTTTGGCTATTTTTCTATTTCATTACTCATGCTCTAGTTTTTATTTTCTTCCATCTGCTTGTATTGTGTTTTGTTTTCTTTTTCTTTTAGTTGCTTAACATAGATATTTAGGTTTTTGATGTGAGAATTTCTTCTTTTTAAATATAGATGTTTACAGCTATTAAGTTTTCTCTCCCTACTGCTTTAGCTGCTTTCCATAATTTTTGGTGTGTTCTTTTTTTTCCCATTCATCTCCAAGTATTTTAAAGTTTATTTTGTTATTTATTCTAAGGACCCTTTATTTAACTAATACTATGTTATGTGATTTACACATATTTGTTAATTTCCAAAACTTTCTTTTTATAGATTTCTAATTTTATTTAATATGGTTAAAGGAAATGAAAGTATTCTGTCCCTGATTCCACTCCTGGCAAATTTCTTGAGACTTGTTTTATGTCTTAACATATGGCCACTCCTGGAGAGTATTCCATGTAAACTTGAGATTGTTTTTATGTGACATGGTCTACAGACATTTGTGTGTTGTAGTTAATATATATTTTATTCAAAATTTACCTTTCCGTTTTTTATCCTCTACCTGGTTGTTTTCATTATTGAAAATGGGATTTAATGTCCTCAACTCATATTTTTGAATTTTTCTTTTTCGCCTTCAATTCTGTCAGTTTTCAGTTGATGTAGTTCGAGGCTGTCTTGTCAGGGCCATATGTGTTTATAATTCTCCTGTCTTACTGATGATTTGACCTTTTTAGAATAAAATGGCCTCTTTTGATCTCCAGTAACAATCTTTGTCTTAAACTCCATTTTGTCTGATTAGTAGTATAGCCATTGCAACCTCTTTAGGTTAATGTCATATCCTGTACCTTTTTCTGTTCTGCTTTCAATTCTTTTGACTCTCTGAACATAACGTCTGTCTGTTTTGAGAGCATGTAGCTGGATCACGTTTTGAAATGCATTTTGTCAGTCTCTGCCTTTTGATTGGAACATGCCCACTTACATAAAATGTGATTACTGATATGATAGGACTTACTTAAATATGCCGTTTGCTCTTTGATTCTACGTGTCCTTGTGTCATTTTTGTTCCTCTCTGTGACCATTATTGCTTTATTTTTTGTGTTAGGTGTTTTGTTGTTTACCTTTTAAAATTTCTTTTTTGATTCATACATGTAATGCATATGTATGTTTACACACATACATGTCCATTATGATTATATTAGTTAATAAATATGTTAATTATGATTATATTAATATATTATTTTATAATTATATTACTTCCTGATTATGTAGTTTATATATCATTTATGTAATTATTACCCTGGGGATGACAATTAATATTTCAACTTACAACATTCTTGTTTTGATGAATACAAACTTAAATACTGTACCAATGCTTTGCTTCTGTTTAGCTTCATTTTCTTCTTCTTACTTTGTGTTTTGTGTTATTTTCATACAAATTGCATTTTTATACTTGTGTGTTGATAAATAAATGCAGGTATGTAATTATTGCTATATTAATTGAAGAGGAAAAAATGAATTTCATAGGATATACTTATACTGTCCATTATTTATCTGAGTAGTTATCTTTACTGGTGCTCTCCATTTCTTCATATGGAATTGCATTTCTCTCTTCAATTTTAGCCTGAAGGAGGAGTACCTTTAGAATTTGTTGTGTACAGTTCTGCTAATGATGAGTTCTTTTGCTTTTGTTAATTGGATATGTCTTTTATGTTTTCTTCTTCTTTGTTTATGTTTTGCTGATACAGAATTCTTTGTTGACAGTTTTTTTCCCCATATTTTGAATGTTATTCCACTGTCTTGTGGATTACATAGTTTCCAATGTGAAGTCTGCCAGTTATCTTACCTTGAAATGGAAGACTAGCCTTTCTGTTACTGTTTTCTGGATTCTCTCCTTGTGTTTGGCTTTTGACAGTTTGACTGTTGTAATATAGCTGTGGATCTCTTTCAATTTATCCTACTTGGTATTTGTTTGTTGAGGTTCTTGGATGTGAAGACTGAGTTTTCATCAAATTTGTAAAGGTGTTAGCCATTATTCTTGAATTTTTCCCTGCTCCTTTCTTGTTTCTTTTAGCAATCCCACCATGACTGTTTTGGTACAGTTGATAGTGTCCTGTGGTTCTTGGAAGCTTTTCCTTTCCCTTCCCCGTCTCTTTTGCCCTCTTCTTTCTTCTTCTTCTGCTCCTCCTTTTTTTCATTTTTCCCTGTGTCCACTTTTCCCTATGTTCATTGATTGTTTTCCTCTGCCAGTTCAAATCTGCTGTTGAGGGGCGCCTGGGTGGCTCAGTCAGTTGAGCGTCCGACTTTGGCTCAGGTCATGATCTCGCGGTCCGTGAGTTTGAGCCCCGCGTCGGGCTCTGTGCTGATGGCTCAGAGCCTGGAGCCTGTTTCAGATTCTGTGCTCCCTCTCTCTCTGACCCTCCCCCGTTCATGCTCTGTCTCTCTCTGTCTCAAAAATAAATAAACGTTAAAAAACATTAAAAAAAAATCTGTTGAGCCTCTGTAGTGATTTTTCCTTCAGTTACTTTACTTTTTAACTCCAAAATTTATGCATGCACACGCGCACACACACACACACACACGTATACTATGTATATATTTAGTAATTCTTTTTTGATATTATCTGGTGAGTCGTCATCCTCTTCTGTTTAGTTTGTGCATATATTTCACTTTTTTCTTTGTATATTTTTATACTAGTTGATTTACTCTTTGTCTAGAAACTCCATCATCTGTGATTTGTCAGAAGTATTTTTTTTTTTTACTGTTTTTTCCCCTTTATATAGATAATATTTTTATGTTACTTTGCATGTCTCAATTTTTGTGTACATGTTTGTTGGTAACTAGACATCTTTTTTTTTTAATTTTAAATGTTTATTTTGAGAGAGAGAGAGAGAGTGCACACATGTGCTGATGAATGAGGGTGGGGTAGAGAAAGAGGGAGAGAGAATCCCAAGCAGGCTCCCTGCTGTCAGTGGACATGGGGCTCGAACCCACAAAACATGATATCATGACCTGAGCTGCAATCAAGAGTTGGACGCTTAACCAACCAAGCTACCTAGGCGCCCCAGTAACTCGACATCTTAAATAATTTAATGTGACCCCTCTGGAAATCAGATCCCCCACCCCGCACCCTCAGGGTTTGACTTGTTGTTGTTTATTATTGTTGTTGCTGATTGTAAGTGACTTTGTTAAATGAATTTTTAATGTAGTATTCTTTTTTATATATGGCCACTGAACTGACTGCTTGCTGAGTAACTCAATGGTTAGACAGAGGTTTGCTTAAATGCCTTTTATCAGTAAGTCTCCCAGCATATTTTAAGGACCCCTGTTCCATTATGGAAGGTTTTCAGTGCACCAGCAGGCAGTTATTAGCTCTTACTTTACTTACACTTTCTGCTTGTACAAAGGTTTCATATTACCCAGAGACGAAATACAGTATAATCACAGGTCTCAGGTCTTTCCCTGGCATTGACACAAGCCCTGTCTTTTATTTAAAAAAATTTTTTTTCATGTGTTTATTTTTGAGAGAGAGAAAGAGAAAGAGAGAGAGTGTGCGAGCATGAGTGGGGGGGGGCAGGTGGGGAGAGAGGGAGAGGGAGACACAGAATGCCAAGCAGGATCCAGGCTCTGAGCTCTCAGAACAGAGCCCAACATGGGAGGAGCTTGAACTTACGAACTGCGAGATCATGACCTGAGCTGAATTCGGACGCTTAACCGACTGAGCCACCCAGGCGCCCCTGTGTATGGCCTTTTAGATGTGAGCAATGTGTAGGAGCTTTTCAAAGTTCCTGATGTATATCTCATCCTCAAAATTTTCCTTTCAATAGAAGCTTCATCAGGTAACATCTTGTTAGCCTCAACTGCTAGCACTCTCAAGCAGCTGTGTTCTCAAAACAGTTGGTACTGTCCTCCCCTCCCAACCCCCCACCCTGAAGTTTGCTCAGGTGAGAGGGATTCCTCACAAAGAATGGGTTGTGAGCCAGGTCAAATAAAGACAAGCCCTGAGAAGCGGTCTTATCAGTTAGTGGAACATCTCTGATAGGCTTTTGGTGAGTTCTAAACCTGTTCACTCCTCTCATGGCTGCTAGGCTGTTGGATGTTTTTCATAGCCACCATAGTTGTGATCTGGTTGGTTTTCAAGGGTCTCAGGACTCTAGAGAGATGGACAAAGGATTGGGAACAGTCGAAGCGCCACAAAACTCATTGTCGTTGCCAATATCCAGCCATTTTCATGGATTTACATTCCTCAGTGTGTTTTAGTCTTAGATTAACTACCAGCATTCTTTAAAAAGTTGGTTTTGCCCATATCCCCATTGCTTTCATGGAGAAGATATTTGGAGGTCTTCACTTTACCTTTTTGGAAATCTCTTCAATCATGGTGATTGTATATGTAGTTGGAAACTTCTGAAAATTTCCTTAGGTCTTTCAGTGTATTACTGCCCAATTGTGTTGAAATAGAAATTATTTTAAATTATTTTGTTTATTTTAGTGATATTTATTAGAGCAGTATTTTGGCCTTTTCAGTGTTTGTGTTTTAATAGGTTATATTATATATTAATTTAATATTGGGGCATTATTAATGTAATTACCAGGCATTATACATTACTTGCTGTAACACTTGGGTTTGATAGGGTGATAAAGGCATTTACATTTTGTGTTCTTTAGGATCTAAAAAACAACTTTTTTTTTTACTTGTGTAAAGTGGTTATATCTTTCTTCAGTTAGATCATGAGATTTTAAATTGTTTTGGCCCTTTCCAATACCCCTTAGCACAGTTTTTTGGACAAAGGATTTTATCAGAAATTTATTGATTGGTTTGTATTACTAGATATAAAATTTACATTGTACAGAGAAGTCTTTAAG
Organism: Lynx rufus; assembly: GCF_022079265.1. NCBI lineage: Eukaryota > Metazoa > Chordata > Mammalia > Carnivora > Felidae > Lynx > Lynx rufus. The sequence continues at coordinate 4,409,925 of NW_025814835.1, read as the reverse complement.
TAATGCTTAAGTGTAAGAGGTTGCTAACAGTATTGACATGTCTTATGTCACCCACAGATACATGTTTTCCCCTTTTAATCTAACGTGCTCTATAACCTCTCAAGCCTGTAAACTTACATCTTTCGCTTTTCCATCATCTGCTATTCACGGTTGGTTGTCTCTTGTATTATTTCTAACTTTAGGAAACAGCTGAGTGCTTTTCATGATTGCGATTTTTTATGGCCTTCATTCATTTCTTAAAATTACTACATTGTTGTTAATTGTGTTACTTTTATAAACTGTATGGGGTGCCTGGGTGGCTCAATAGTTTAAGCGCCCTGCTTGATTTTGGCTCAGATCGTATTCTCATGGTTCATGAGATCGAGCCCCACGTCAGGTCCTGCCCTGACAGAGCAAAGCCTGCTTGGGATTCTCTCTCTCTCACTCCTGCTTGTGTGTGCATGCACTCTCTCTCAAAGTAAATTACCTTAAAAAAAACTATATGAGCATCATACATTTGCAGGTACATGTGTACATTTACAAATCCTACTATATGCAAATCCTATATCAGTGTATAAATGATGCTAAATAAAATAGGTAATCCAAAACTAATGTTTTCATCAAATCTTTCTATCTGTATACTTTTATCATGTATAACTTTCCCCCCAAACTTCACATTGATCCTCTTTGGTTTGAACTATTCTGCTTTATTAACATGAGACAGTTACAATTCTAGAAGAAAAAAAAAAAATCCAAAGAAGCTGCTTACTTTATGGTGTGTATTTTATTTGTTTTAAGTTCCTAAACCTGCTGCAGTTCCTAAACCTTAGGCTTTGCCTAATGATTGCTGAAATTCTCTCCATTGCCCCTGTAGTAAGATGTCTGCTATTCATCCTGCCCACATAGTATCCATACCTCATGTGCAAGTAAGTTAGCAGGGACTGGGTCAGGCTTACTACTCCTGTTGTTGACTTGTTCTCTGTTACTCAAGAACTTGAAGTTTTTCCAAGTGAGAGAGCCTTAAAGGCAATGAAAGGGGGAAGGAACGGGGATAATAATAACAAAATGTGGTTATTAATTTCAAAGGAGGCCATAATGCCTGAAATACTCATGTTTTCTGACTTCATCGTGAATATAGCTTAGGAAATTCACTTCCTTTGAAAGTATCATTTTTAACTTAAGGGTCAAAGGATTTAACACATTTAAACTATACAATTCGATAAGTTTTGAAAGATACACACATACATGTATTTCCACGAATCTAGCACCTCAAGGAAGATAGTGGACATTTCTGTTACTGCCAAAAAGTTTCCTGTTTTCCTTGGTAATCCTTAATTCCTACCCCTCCCTCCCATGCCCTAGCTGCCTGCAGTCTACTTCCTGCCAGTGTTACTTAGTTTGCATTTCCTAGAACTCCTGTTCCAGTCACGGTGCAGTGTTTCCTCTTTTCTTGTCCAGCCCCTTCATTAGCATAGCTATTTCCAGATTTCACCAGTGTTGCTTTAGGTATCCTTGGTTCATCCCTTTCTGTTGCTGAGTAGAAGTACACTTTTCTTTATCATTTATTTATCTATTTCCCTTTTGATCCAGTTTCTGGGTATTTAAAATTAGACTGTTATGAACATTTACATAGAAGGTTTTGTATGGAAAAGCTTTGATTTCTCTTGGGTGAACACTTGTGAGTAAGCTCATGATAGGTGTATGTTTAAGTGTTTTGCAGAGAATGGTACTGCTTTATACTCCCATCAGGAGCGAATAGCGTTCCTGTTTGTCCATGTTCGTGCCCAGCACTTGGTATTGTCAGTGTGTTAATTTCAGCCATTCCTTTCAGATATGTCCAGGCATACTTTTGTTTTTAGTTTGCATTTCACTAATGATGTTAACCATCTCCTAGTGAGCTTTTGGTCGCCCATGTTTCTTCTTTGATGAAGAAGCCATTAAAGTCTTTCACCCATGAAAACAGTTTTTCCTCCTCATTTTTAGGTTTGAGTTTTTTATATTTTCTAGCTACAAGTCCTTTATCAAATCTATGTTGTGCGAGTATTATCTGTTACTCTGTGGCTTTATTTTCTTTAGAGGAGAAATTGTAAATGTTGATATTGTTGAATTTATATCAATTGCCCTTTTATGGATCTGTTTTTGTTGTAATATCTAAGAAATGTTTGTCTATCTCAAGATCACAAAGATTTTTCTCTGATGTTTTCTCGTAAAAGAATAACAGTCTTAGGTTATATGTTCAGGCCTGCAATCCATTTTGATATAATGTTTGTAAATGGTGAAACGTGTAAGGTGAAGAGAATTACCCTTTCTTTTGGTCTTTGTTTGTTACCTGAATTGGGTCTGTAAATCAGCCATCATTCTCATTTTTGGTCCTATGTACATAATGACTTTTTTTCTGCCTACATTTCAGGTTTTTTCTTTATCATTGGCTTTCCTTGTATTTGCTTTAATTGTAGTTTATTGAGCTTTTTGTATCTGTAGGTTTATAATTTTCGTCAAGTTTGGGACATTTTTGGTGACTGTTCAGGTATTCCCTGTCCCACACTGCATTTGGGACTTTCCAGTTATAGTACTTGAAATTGACAATTAATCCTGTTTTCAGTTATCAAAGTTTTCTTTTTTTCTCTGTGCTTTTATTTTAATTTTTTTTTTTTTTTAATTTTTATTTCTTCAGGTTCACTATTCGGGGTGTCAAGCCTATCATTAATTTCATCTAAGTGAATTTATCTCCTCTAGTCCAGTTTTTATCTCTAGATGTTTCCTTTCAGTCTTTTTTATGTCTTCCATTTAATATGTATCTTTTTGGTCATTTTGCCTGTATGACAGTATTTTGATATCCTCGTCTGCTGATTTTAATATCTCGTCTGTTCCTTATTTATTTTTTTCTCATTTTTCTCCTTATTTATAGGTCCTGTTTTCCTACTTCTTGTATGTCTGGTAATTTTTCATTCTATTTTAGACATTGTGAATTTGACTTTGTTGCTACTATTTATCTTGTATTTTAAATTTTTTTTTTTTTCCAACGTTTATTTATTTTTGGGACAGAGAGAGACAGAGCATGAACGGGGGAGGGGCAGAGAGAGAGGGAGACACAGAATCGGAAACAGGCTCCAGGCTCTGAGCCATCAGCCCAGAGCCCGACGTGGGGCTCGAACTCACGGACCGCGAGATCGTGACCTGGCTGAAGTCGGACGCTTAACCGACTGCGCCACCCAGGCGCCCCTATCTTGTATTTTAATAAATATTCTTGAGCTTTGTTCTGGGATGTAGTTAGTTCAGTTGGAAAAAAGTTTGATATTTTGTGCATCACTTTAGAGCAGAATTGGGATAGTGCTTAGTCTCTGGTTAATTACTGTGTATTGCTGAGGCCGACCTTTCTGTTTGCCCCATGTGTGAGTCGTCATGTTCTCAAGGCTGGTCCTGTGTGAGCACTGATCACTTTTTCTTGTAATGTTTTTTGTCTGTTGCTGGTTTTTTTTTTTTTTAAGTTTATTTATTGATTTTGTGAGAGAGAAAGAGAGAGAGGGAGGCGAGGGGAGCAGGGAAGGGGCAGAGAGAGAGAGAGAGAGAGAGAGAGAGAGAGGGAGAGAGAGAATCCCAAACAGGATCCACACTCAGCTCGGAGCCTGACATGGGCTCGATCTCATGAATTGTGAGATCATGACCTGAGCCAAAATCCAGATTTGGACACTCAACTGACTGAGCCACCCAGGCACCCCTTGTCTATTCTTAACCATACTTTTGTGTAGTTTCTTTAGACATGCAGTTTGATCAATAAATAACTGAATGCTCCCTGCATTCCTTCTGCTGATCTTGATTTCTTTCTGTATATGTAGGTCTCTCCTGTTCCTCTCTCCAGCTCCCTGGTCTTCATGTAGTCCATTTTGTCTCAGCTCATCTGCATAAATTGCCCTTCATAGGTCTGCTCATCTTCAACTACATTTCCACAGCCTGTGCCAATGTCTGAGAACTGTCTCTCTCTGAGATCACTTTGTTTGCCTGATGTTCCCTGTGTTAAAAATTGTTATTTCATATATTTCATATATGTTGGTTTTTTTCTTTGTTTTCGGTGGGACGGGTAAGTCCTTTTCATTCCATTTGTAAAATTCTGCATCAATCAGGCATTTAGAAGCAGTAATATGTATATATGTATGTGTGTGTATGTGGTTATACTAAGAAAGTTAAGGGATTCGTTATGGTGATTTGGTCTTATACAACTGTGAGAACAGTTTCAACCAGTCTCCATAAGGTACTGTCATTTCATTTGATGTTGGATCTTGAAATTGTGTGTAGGACAGGTAGTTGAGAGGTGAGGAAAGACCCAGAGTGGGGAGTACAGAGTAAGGGGACTTGCGAGCATGAACTGGGGCCCAAGAGCACAGACCGAATCCTTCATTGTCTCTCACATTGATGCGAGGCATGCATTTCTGCAAAAGCTGGTCTTTTCCTCAGTCACTCAAACTTACCCAGTTAGTCCAGCAGTCCAGCAGAAGCTGGTGGAAGACCCCCAGTTCATGGAGAGGAGAGTAGCGTTGGTGTGTTGGTTGTCGCATTATGACAGATGATCTTGGCAATGAATTACAACATGTGTGAGCCTTGCCCCACTTCTGTATTCCATGTGTCCCACCAGAGTCTCTCTCATGGCCTTTCCTAACTGGGTGAATCCTAGGAATAGGGATCTGTGGAGCATAGTTTGGTCCAGCCCTGTCGTCCTCGTACAGAGCACCTGCGGTGTTCCCCTTGCCAACCTTGCACTTGTCCATATCCTCTTAATTTGCATTTAATTTCTAACTAAAGGGACCCCTGGGTGGCTCAGTCAGTTAAGCGTCCGACTTCGGCTCAGGTCATGATCTCACGGTTCCTGAGTTTGAGCCCCACATCGGGTTCTGTGCTGACAGCTCAGAGCCTGGAGCCTGCTTCGGATTCTGTGTCTCCCTCTCTCTCTGCCCCTCCCCCGCTCTGTCTCTGTCTCTCTGTTTCTCTCTCTCGCTCTCTCTGAAAAATGAATAAACATTAAAAAAATTAAACAAAAATTGTAACTAAAGATGGAAATAATGTTCTGCATCTGCCCAACGTGGTACACGATGCAGTCTACAGCCAACAACATGCTAACTTCCTGAATAGGATAGACAGTCTGTCTTTGTCTTTGGAATATTTTTTCTTTTTCTTTTTTTTTTCTTTTTTTATATTTTGTATTTTTAGAGTATGATCAGGGTGAGGAGCAGATGGCAGGGCGGGGAGGGGCGGGTGGAGAGGGAGGCAGAGAGGGAGAGAGAGACAGAGAGAATATCCCATGCAGGCTCTGCACTCTTAGCCCAGAACCCAAAGTGGAGCTTGATCACATGACCCTGGGATCATGACCTGAACTGAAATCAAGAGTTGGATGCCCCACTGACTGAGCCACTCAGGCGCCCCTCATTCTTTTTCTAATTTACATTCCTCTTTGCTGTCTATCACTTAAGTAAACTTTGTTAAGACACCTTATTTCAGATGATAAAGAAATTTTAAAAGGAGAACAAAATAATCCTGACTTTATTATTATAAAAATTCCTTAAATGTTTCTTATTTCAATTGGTTCACTCAGTTATTATAAAAATTCCTTAAATGTTTCTTATTTCAATTGGTCCACTCAGTTATTATAAAAATTCCTTAAATGTTTCTTATTTCAATTGGTTCACTCGGTTTATTATACATTGTTATAGGGAAGTAATTCAGCCAGAACTCTTATTAATTGACACTTCTGTATTTCTCCTATGCAGCAGTAATTGATGATGATGATTATCTCCCAGAAGCACTGCATGTTTTTGATATGCCTGCTGAATCATTAAATAAAGATTAAATTCTATTCTATAACATTTTATTATTAAATGTTTTCTATTGTGGTCTAATTTTTTGCATAATTGTGTTCCACAAAAGATATTTATCTTAACTATATGTAAGCCTTGATACAAGATACAGATTACCCCTTATCTGTGTGTATCTCATAATGGTGTGTTCATGCCAAATTAGTTTAAAAGTAGATTGTATCATTTTAAAATCTCAATTTCTGGCTCTTATTTATACACAGTGCAATATATTTTGGTTTCCATAAACATACTAAACGTGTATGGCCAGTTTCTACTAATTTTCACGTCAATTGCAACTTAAGTATTCTTGTTTACCAAATAATATTTTAAAAGCAGTAATTAAAAAGCACCCCTCTACCCCCAAATTACCATGATATCAGAAGTGCCTGTACTAAGGCACCTTGGAAATGGTGGTGTTGGATAGGTCAGCACTGTGTACTGGCGAGTTCTCTACTGCAAATGACCAGAGTATGTCTTAGGGAATAGGAGATCTCAAATGGAACTTCGAGTCAACTGTCTTCTGGTCCCTGTGGGCCCGGCCCTTCAGTTCCCTTGCGGAACTGGAACCAGGGGCTGGTCGCCACTCCTCCACTGACATCCGCTTCATTTCCTGTTATTGTATTATAGATTTACATAAAACATCATCGTGGAAGAAATTTGAGGACAAATTACATATACAAGTGGAAATACTTGTTTGGTGGATTTATCGATTGGTGTTTTATTCCTCGACATCAACACCCTGATGTATTTTAGCTTTTGCACATTTAATCAATAAGGACAATACCAGGATTATATGCTTGGGTAGGAAGAGACTCTTAATTTATTAATAGCAATCATTTATCGAGACCTGAGTGCATTTCTTGCAATATTCCGACACTTTACTGTATAGGCTTCTATATACTGCATATAGATAGCTTTTACTCTAACCGTTGTTTTGTTTAATTCCACTATGCCCCAATATTCTTATTTGGAAATTGACGTTAGTAATACTATGTATCTGAAGAATCCAGGCAAACATTTGCTGCTCTACTTGGCCTACAGTGTTCTGTGAACAAAATGGTAAATTGTGTTAGCGTGTGGTTTTCAAACTCGTTTAGCCCGGTGAGGAAGGTCTTCGTGTTCGGGAAGGGCGAAGCTGGGACTCAGAGTCTCGTGTGCGAGTGCGAAGCCCGGTGCGTGTCCTGTGTCCTCCTCTTCCTCCCGTTCTGAGGAGGAGTCCTAATTTTTGTCATTGCCACGATGTCAGCCAACAATTCCCGAATGGTCCCCGGGCTCCCAGCACCCCAGGAAGCCCCGCCACACCGCCTGTCACGCAGTCTTCACGGCCAGGGTGAGCTGGTGTCCTCCTCCGCCATGGCCCGGCTGGACTCAGCCCCAGGTCTGGTGCGCTCGGGGCCTCGCTCTGCACTTTCCCCAGCGTGCTGTACGAATTTTAATTTCCCTTGACCGTGTTACCACTTGCCATTTCTAGGGTAATACCTCACAGTAACAGAAGGCCCCACCACTGTTTTGCCACCTTCAGAAGGGTTGAGGCAGCTCCAGGCCAAGGGTTGTGTGTTGAAATCATTGGGAAACTTTTCAGTGAGGGTGGCTTGTGGTCAGTATCTTCTTGTCACACCCTTCTTTCCCCTCTTCCTTCCCTCCCTTCCTTCCTATGTCCCCCTTCCTTCCTCCCTGTCCCTCCCTTCCTCCAGCTCTTCCACCCTTCCTCGCCTTCTCCTTCCCTGTCTCCCCACTTCCTCTCTCCCCTCCTCCCTTCCTATTTCCCCCCTTCCTCCCTCCCTCTTCCTTCCCACCTCCCTTGCTGCCTTCCTTTCTTTCACCCTTCCTCCTTGCTCCCCCTTCTCCCTCCCTCCCTCCTTTCCTTTCTATTTCCCCCTTCTTCCCTCCCCCCTTCCTTCCACCCTTCCTCCCCTTCTCCCTCCCTCCCTTCCTCCCTTTCTTCCACCCTTACTTCTTCTTCCCTCCCTCCCTCTCTACCACCTTTCCTCCCTCCCTTCTTTCCTCCCTCCCTCCATTTCTCCATCCTTATTCCTCCCTCCCCCTTCCTCCCTCTCTTCCACCCTTTTTCCCCTCCTCCCTTTCTCTCTCCCTCCCTCCCCATCTCTTCCCTTAGTCCCTCCCTCCCTTCCCCACTTCTCCTACCCTTCCTCCTTCCCTGCCCTCCTTCCTTCCTCCCTTCTTCCTTCTCTCTCCCACCCGTCATCCTTTCCCCCTTCTTCCTCCCTCTTCCTTCCTTCCTTCCTTCCTTCCTTCCTTCCTTCCTTCCTTCCTTCCCTGTAACTATCCTGAACCCATCTAGAATTGTTTATTTTGGTTCCCTTCTAATTATCATTTCATCAATTATGGCAATCCTTATTCTATAGCTTACCACTAATACAGGTGTTTTACTAAATCCATAGTAGTCTTTGAGACAATGTAAGTGTCCTAACGTCATTGTGTCTTGTGTGTCATTGTTATTAACTGAGCCAGGGCCACATCACTCCTCATTGCAGAGCCTAGATTAGACCCAGGGTTTTCACTTGCAATTTCAGCAAGTGATTCTGTGCTGCTGCCTGTGTTGTTTCATAAACTTAGAAACCAAATACACTTTGTCCTTGATTTCCTTACTTATTTTGGCAAGTGACTTTTTAGTTAAAAAATGCGGACACAAGAACTAAAGAGTAATATATATGAATTTTAATTTGTAAGACGGAGAGAAGCAGTGGTACTCGAGTGCAGTGTGTGGGCTCTGCTCAGACAGCCTGGGCTCAAATGCCGAAGGCCACTCCCTGGCTGTGCAGCCTTGTGGGGGCCGACTTTCACAGTATGTGCACGGGTTGTTAAAAGTGGGGTTCAGTAAGTTACATATATGTAAAGCACTCAGAACAGAGCTTGGTGATTTCCCTCCCTACAAATAAAACAAAAAACCTAATAGGAGATGGCTTTTGTTACTATTAAGAATGTGGTTAATACTGGAAAATCTACATTTAACGTTCTTGGAAAGGTGTAACACTTATAATTCTGACAATACTAATAGTGATATTCTTATAGGACCCCTTAGCAATGACCTCTTGAGAAGGAGGAGTGCTGGGTCTCTGGATATCTTCCCGTCCTCCCCTATAGAGCGTGGGCAATGCCCTGTGGGCATGTGTGAGAGTTTGTGGGTTTATGTCACTACCTCGTGGTTTCTTGGAAGAATATGTCTGATTGCCATAGCTAACATTGCATTATATCTAAGAGCTCACTGCTGCTTTTGTGCACACAAAGCTTACCTTCAGGAGAGGTGTGACACATAGAAGAGTTTTTGGTTTTTATGAATAAACAAAAGTTTTGTTAAGTTTTGTTTCTTCAGGAAAATAATAATTAGAATTTTTGAATATTAAAGGACATTTGGTGATTTTAAATTTGGGGATGTCGATAATTTGTTTTTGGAGGAAGTGGTTTTATGTAAAATTGCAAGGGCAGATTTCAGATGTGGAAGTTCTGGGTTCTGTGGGATGATTATAACCAAAAGGGCATTGGCATTTCAAGAAATGGTATCGTAAGATACTTGGGAAATCCCGATAGACATAATTGGTTTGGCCTAGCAATGAATGATCTGGTAAAAGAGCTTGAGAACTGTAGTTTTCTTTTCTTTCCTTTAAAATTTTTTAAATGTTGATTTAATTTTGAGAGAGAGAGAGACAGAGTGTGAGCAGGGGAGAGGCAGAGACAGAGGGAGACACAGAATCGGAAGCAGGCTCGAGGCTCTGAGCTGTCAGCACAGAGCCCAACGCGGGGCTCGAACTCACGAACCCTGAGATCATGACCTGAGCTGAAGTCAGACGCTTAGCCGACTGAGTCACCCAGGCACCCCGAGAACTGTAGTTTTCAAGTGTTAACACCCAATAACTTCTGAACTTTGGAATAAACAAATCTCATGTAATCATAGATTTTTTTTCTTCATTTGCCACATAAAGTTTTTGATAGATTTGAATTCCTTTGAGAAACTTCAAGTTTTTTTGTGTGTTCATTTAAGTTAATGTGCTAATTAATAGGCCAGAGAAGTGGATGGAAAAAACTCTTACGTGAAGTCATGTTTAAAACAATGTAAATGAGAACCTGTTTACAAATACGTTTAGGATGATATAGAACATATTTCATTTAAATTTTTAAAAAATGTTTATTATTGAGAGAGAGAGAGAGACAGAGCATGAGCATGGGAGGGGCAGAGAGACAGGGAGACACAGAATCCGAAGCAGGCCCCAGGCTCCCAGCTGTCAGCACAGAGCCCAACGTGGGGCTCGAACTCACAGACCGCGAGATTATGACCTGAGCTGAAGTCGGACGCTCAACCGACAGAGCCACCCAGGCGCCCCAGAACATATTTCATTTAAATGTTACGCTAATGAAGTTTTAATACTTCAGTTAAGTGTTGATTTACTTTGTGCAGCATGTTTTACATTTTAGAAACAGCCATACCATGATCTTGGTTTCTGATACTTTGAGAGCAAAATATCTATTTTATCTTGATTTTGTTCATAATAAAACCGATGCGCTCTAACACCACTGGCCAGTGTTTTAATAACGCTTGGCATCTTTATGTTTATCTCTAAGCATAATTATTCTTGTTAACTGATTGCGTTGTGTTTATTGTTTTATCTGACCTGTTTCACTGGTCATTAATTTTTAGTTTTTATCTTCACCACAGGATAAGTGTATTCTTCTTAAATATTATAAGTACTTTCCTAATCTCTGAATTAAAAAATGAAAAACTAAAACTTCTATCCTACATCAACTACTTGATTTTTCACTCATTAGTTTCTAAAGAGTCCTGTTCATTTAGAACAGTATTTAATATGCTATAATGATATTCTTTGTGAATACTTCTATTTCTGTAGCATTTCTTTTTCTTTTTTTTCTTGTCTCCATGAGGCATAATCTTCCTTTCGCAGGAGGCACAGAAAGGCAGAAAGAGCTCTGTGTCAAGGCCAGGAGGCGTGAATCTTGATTTTACGTCTTCAGCTTCTTTGCCACATTTTCTTGTAAAAGTCAAAGTCACTTCCCTTCTGGGAGCCCCGGTCCGTCCTCGCTCCGGTCACCCTGGTGGCGGCTGTGCTGCTCATGCAGTTGGTTGTGGCAAGGCGCTGAGGGGACACGAGTGTGCTGTGTAAAGTATAAAGCAGCATGTTATTTTTCACTATTAAAAATTTTACTGATTGTAGAAAAGCAAAGAACGTAAATATCTAAAACTAAATCTCATGTTAAGTGAATTTGACTTGTATTTGCTTCATGTCTGTGTTTGTATGTTTTTATGCTAGAGTACAAAAATACATGTGCGTTTATATACACACATGGGATTACATTGTACGTAATGTTTTTGTCTTTTTTAATCTAATATGCCTTGAGAAATTTTCTGTACTTTTAATTGGTGCATAATATCCTAATATAATCATGCCATTACTATTTAGCATTTAGGGTCTTTTTATTTTTCAGTTGGAGTGCGGCTTTTTTCCCTTCATTTCCAATTCTTTCTTGAGGGTATATTCCAAAAATTGGGATAACTGGTTCAGATGACTATTGAAGACTAATATTTGCTCGCTTAAGGCTTGGTGCTTTATTCAGTTCAGTAGGGAATCATAAAATGTTTATGACTGAGGTGCAGTATGAACATATTTAGGGACAGATGATGTGATGGTGGAATACGGGGTGAGTTGTGATGGAGAGCACCTTGATGCTTTCACACTCTAACACGGCTTGTTCTAGTGCAATCATAGGAGAATGAGAGAAGTATGTAATGTCTTGATAGGGAACAGTTGTGACCCAAACAACAGATGATTCGTGAACATGAGGATATGATTATTGAATTGGGCACGTGGTACAGGTGCTGGAATCAGGGAAGTTTGGAGAGACCGTTAGTGAGGGAAGGTCATGACTGGGGTCAGGCCTGTTTGAAGGTATTGTCAGTTCAGAGAAGGAAAACATGCCCCAGGAAAGGCCATGGTGGAGGTACGTATTTCAGACTCATCCACAACAGGGTTACGCTTGGTGCCCAGAAAGGAATTAGTATGAAGTAATTTGAAGTAAGAATGGTAATGTCATCCCGTGAAGGTAAGAGGAAGGACAAGAGTTGACAATAGTGGGAAGCAGGGAGTGTTCAGGGATGGCAAGAAGCACGTAATTGGAGATTTCAGGAAGTAGTCATGATCAGCACGTTTCCACTTGGAGGATTCACAGTAAAAGCTGCTTCTTTCTCTGTGTATACTGTGTTTTTTTTTTTTATATAAAACATGCTTGTATGCCACTTGAAAACATATAGTATTTTAGAAAATGAAAAGATACATTCAGTTGTTGTAGTGAATACTCATTACCTAAGAGTAGCCGTTATATTTGAGATCCTCTGTATATTTCCTTTCCTGGCCATCAGGAAGTATACCCACCATATTTCTTTGTGTGTTTACTTACTTATTTATTTATTCTTAAAGTTTTATTTATGTATTTTGACACACACACACACACACACACACGGGACATGTGGAAGGGTCAGAGAGAATGAGAGAGAGAGAGAATCCCAAGCAGGCTCTGTACTGCCAGCACAGAGCCCGATACAGGGCTTGAACCAGCAAACTGTAAGATCATGACCTGAGCCGAAAGCAAGAGTCCGACGCTGTACCAACTGAGCCGCTCAGACGCTCCTTTACTTATTTATTTCCTAGTTTTGTGTCCCAAAGGAGCTTGGATTTAGTGATATCCCAGTAGCAGTCATCATAGGTAGCACCTAGATCTTGCTTTGTAAATACTACTCCTTACTATAAGAAACTGGGGCCGAGTCCAGTTCTACAGCAGGGAAAAGACATGGTGAGCCTGGAACATCTTACGCTGGAAAATAAGGAAATGCTCAGGCACCAAGAGGAGTGATGTCAAAAGGACTTAGTAGCTAGCTTTAAAGGGGCTCCATTGGCTAATTTTGGGACAGTGTGAGAATTACAAAGCATAATTATGGTAATTGTGAAACATAACATAAAAGTGAAAATGCAAAAGTCCATTTAAAATGTTCTTGGAAGGGAGCAAGGAGGAGAGCATGAGACAGTGAGGCAGGTGAAAATGGTGAAGTTCTTTCTAGAAGAATGTCATTCTAATAAATGTAGAAGAAATGATAGAACATTGTCATTTTGCAACCCTTATTATAATGATTGTGATAGGTAAGATTAATTAATGAACACTGCTGCCACCGGGAGACCATTGTGGGGGAAGAAGATGGTCATATGTCCCCCAGTAGAATCACCTGAGTTCTTTGGCTAATGGTCCGGCTTCTTCCACCTTCAGAGCCTGCAGTGCAGCAGTCTCTGGTCCCGGTCTCGTAGTTCTAGCTCTCTCTGCCTCCTTTCTTCTGCCTTCCTCTTCCACTTTTAAAGGACACTTGTGATTGCCTTGAGTCCACCTACATAGTCCAGGATAATTTTCCTATTTTATTGTATTTATTTTATTTTTTAATGGTTTTATTTATTTTTGAGACAGAGAGAGACAGAGCATGAACAGGGAGGGGCAGAGAGAGAGAGAGAGAGAGAGAGACAGAATCCGACGCAGGCTCCAGGCTCCAGCTGTCAGCACAGAGCCCGATGCGGGGCTCGAACTCATGGACTGTGAGATCATGACCTGAGCTGAAGTCAGACGCTTAACCCACTGAACCACCCAGGCACCCCTATTATCTCATTTTTAAAACTTTCTGAGATAGGCATTTCTGTCCCCACACTACAAAGTAGGAAGGAGAGGATTAGCGTGATTAAAAAAAAGAAATGTGTGGGCTCCACTCCCATGGTAAGTGGTAGAGTAGGCCCTGCTCTCGTTGCTGACTGCAAAACCCGTGCCTTTTGAAGTGTACATCCGGTCATGTTCATGTCCTGTTTCAGTGTTCCTCAGACTCTACAGCAGCATTTTCTCAATTGTGTCCTGAAGACAGAGTTCTAACAGATGTTCGTTCATCTTTATGACAAAAATATGTAGCAGTCCAGTAGGTTCAGAGAGAGCTGCACACATCTCCCCTCCCTTTCTTGGGCCTCCGTGCTCACAGGCTCTCCTTCCGACTGGGAGGCTGCAGTGTCTGACTCTCCCAACTCAGTGTTGCCTGGTGAGGCTTCACACCCCGCCCTCTAGCCCTCCCCTTTCGGAAACATCCCTGTGACTGTCCTGCAGAACAGTCATCTGCAGGATATTTGGCAAATGTTGAGAATCTGGAGAAAATCTAAAGTTTTTGGCATGACTCACAGGACGCTTCGTGATTTAGAACTCTGCTGTTTTGTTTTTTTTTCCTTTGTTATCTCAGATTGGTACCTAATTCTCTAGCAATCTTTCTCGACCTTTCTGTGTTAACTTCTTTCCCCATTGCATGTCCTGGTCCGTGGGCCTGGAATCTGCACGCCTTGACCCGTTTAACTGTTGTGCTCCGAGGCCTCTTTGGAACCTCGGAGTGGCTCCCGCTCTCTGTGGTCTCTGCTCGCGATCTTGGCGATTGCACCTAAACATTCTTTGTCATTGCTTGCTCCTCTCCTGTCTGTTCCATGGGTAACCCTGAGTGCTGTTTACTTTGGAGTCCCCGGTGCTTACTGATGGTATTAAAACATGTGAACCTTTTAATTAGTGTTTGAATCGAATCACTTTGAATTGCATTGTAGCTCCTATGAACGTGGGGTTCCTACCACATTGCTAACTTGGCTAACTTCCTGCTAACGTGGCCTGATTACAGAGAGGTGCTGGCCAGTGGGAATGAGGTAGATTATCGGGAGGAGGGGGGTAGTTAGGCCTTGAACCTTTGAGTTTAAGGTGGTTAAGAGCTAAAAGTGGCAAAGATTTGTATAACATTAAGAATGTGTGAGTCACCATGCTCTGTGCTGTGCAAACAATGATCGTGTTCTCCTCATCACATCCTTATTAGGTAGGAACAGTCACTGCCATCCATTTGATATATGAGGAAACCGAAGGCACCTTGTTGAGTCACATGTCTGAGCTTACAGGGTGAATTAATGCTGGACTGACAAGTGACACCAAGAAGTTCAGGTCCAGAGTCACATGTCTTGGTGGCATGCTGGGAAGGGGTTGACACTGAACACCACCTGTGAGACGTCTCCGTGTAGCCTGCGTTCTGGGCAGTGGTTAGGGGTGTGTGTGCCTGGGTGTTGGGGGCCCCGCTGGAGACCTGGGTAGGGGACTCGGATCCCTCAGTAAGACCTAAAGAGGGTGTACATGGGCTTGCCTCACGGTCGTGTGTTAACAAGTCCTGCAGATTCTTGTTGACCTACTGTGTTAATGTGTTTGGATTTTAACTGCTGAAAAGCACACACGTTCCTCTTTCCTGTAACCTGTGTGGCCTGCGTTGACCTGATGGTCAGAAATTCTCACACAGTTAGGTATTATATACCCTACAGGCCCGTCTTTGAGGAGCATGTGCCCTTGTCAGAGAGGCAAGGGACACAGGAATAACATGGCAGAGACTCAGGAGGCATACAGCTGCTGCTCGTCTTGGCTCGAGGCCGGGAGGAACACGGCCTGTGCACAGCTGACCTCTGGCCCCCCGTTAAACATCCTGACTTGCTGTGTGTTAGAGGCTCTCGCGTGCTGTGGCTCTAGGTTTCTGTTTCACATCCCTTTCCCCAGATTCATGACACTGTTTTATTTACTTAAATAGATCAATCAGATAGTCTTTGATGACTCTGAAGTGGAAATCATTCCGCAGTGATACGACCTAAGGGACTGAAGGAAGAGGCTGCGATTAGGTCGACGTATCGTGTAGGAGAAATCGGTTTAAAATTAGAAGTTAAAGTAAGAAATATTTGTACTGAGAAGTAGAAATCTATAGCTAGGATGTAAATGTTATTACTGTGCTGCTCTTTTGACATCAAAAGCAATTTTAAGTGATGCTATTTCAGGCAATTATAGATACTTGGAAATCAATCATATATAGAAAACACTGTTTTTATTATTTCAAGGTGTTCCTTCAGATTGTCAGGCATTTGCAGGTGGACGACCTCAGCGAGTGTATTCTAGCATGCACCTCGCCCTTGACCTCCAGGCCAGCAGGTTCCCCTCTTGTTGGGTGCCTCCCAGAGTCTCCTGGCGGCCCCTGCCCTCGTCTCCTCCCTCCGTCTACTCTGCGTCCAGCAGCTAGAGGAATCCATCAGAATGGGAGTCAGACGTGTCCCACTAGTGTTCAGACTGGGCTTCCTTTCTCACTGGAGTGTGAGCCTGGGCTGTCTGGCCTGTGAGGTTGTTGCTCTTAGGGATACCACATGGCCTGCCCTGCCCTATCCTGCCTTCCCCTGCCCTCCCCTGCCCTTCCACCTGCTCAGCCCTTGCCCCTTCCTCCCCTCTACCCTCCCCTCCAGGAGCAGGCCCCACACTAGGCTCATACTCAGCTGTCCTGGCTGCCCTTCCTTCTGTGGCGTGCTGTTCCCTGCTCTGTCCCCTGCCAGTTCCTTGCCTCCTTCCCTCACAAGCCACATTCTGGAGCCTCCAATATAGAATTTTGATTCCAATATAGAATTCAGATCTTCCTTCTTCTTTTTGTTTATCCTCTTATCACTATTCAAGATGCTTGTTCTTGTCTGTTTCACTAGTGTTAACATTTTCTGAGGTAGGACTCGTAAGTGTTGCCTTGTGTGCATCGCATCTGTCTAGAACTGTTCCTTACCAAACACGGGACTTGCTGTGTGCCCGCAGGAGTGCAGCGGGCTGGGTGCATCCTGTTGGAGGCTACAGGTGATGGAATGAAAGCTCCATGAAGGCACAGCTCTGTCTGATGTGACATATTAGTGCGCTACACAGGAAGTGATCAGTAAATGTGGGGAAACACGATGGAGGCCAAAAGGCGGAAGTATTCATGAGGAAGAAGGCATTTCACTTGTATCACTTTTCAAATTTGTGGCTATTTTTGTTTTATTTCTGATGGCATCTAGATTTTAAAATTTCCAAAGCAGTTAATATGCTAAAGATATTAATGCAGTACTATGAAGATGGCAGTGAAAGCTAGAAGACATTCAGTAATCACAAATTGTTTGCAATGTTTTGTTCGTGTAAGTTGGTAAGATTATTTTAGCCATGTTTGAGTTATATTTTTTAATCGAGGATGATACTGAGACTTTGATGCTACTTGTACTTTGTATAGACCGAATTTAAAGACTTTATACGTCAAGTCAGATTTCAGTTGAATGGACATTTTACATTTGGCTGTAATTGAGCTATATTTTAGTATTATAAATTTTTCCCATAATAAAAAAATTGTTATTCCTCCAAATATTTAGTGTTACATTGAGCAGATAATTGAGAAATTATATTAGGTAGAAGCTTTCTTTCGCTGTGTACTTTAGTTTGCTCCCCTGTGCAGGGTAATATTTTTGTTTCCAGTCTTAAAACTTAAACATTTTAATTAATAAAATTTTTTTTCATTTAGAAACTGCACTGTGGTTCTAAGCTCACGTCTCTTAAATTATACTTGGTCATGTAAATAAGCTTTGCTTTGCAACTTTGGGTTCTTAACCTTTGCTCTTTGCTATTAGCTTTATGTTTTTTTAATTATAGGAAAATAGAGGACAGTAGGGAAGTTATGCCTTAAATGGACTGTTGTTATTACTGCATTCTTTTTTAAGGAAATGAAAAATGTTATTTATTTTGTCCAAATCAAGCAGAAACAAATATAGAATATCTTGTACCATTATTCTTGCTAAGTATTTAATATCATCACTCTTTGATTCTTTACATGTAATCATTTTTCCATTTTAATGATTGATAGTGTGATCAGTTATTTATAGTTGTAAAGCATGTATTGTCCATATCTATTACCTAACATATAAAAAAGAATGAATGTCATTTTCAGTGTATACACATAATTTTAATAATGAAGTCACAGTCATTTAAAAAATGCAAATACATTGTTTTAGCCTCAAAATGAGGTTCCCTGGGGCGCCTGGGTGGCACAGTCGGTTAAGCGTCCGACTTCAGCCAGGTCACGATCTCGCGGTCCGGGAGTTCGAGCCCCGCGTCAGGCTCTGGGCTGATGGCTCAGAGCCTGGAGCCTGTTTCCGATTCTGTGTCTCCCTCTCTCTCTGCCCCTTCCCCGTTCATGCTCTGTCTCTCTCTGTCCCAAAAATAAATAAACGTTGGAAAAAAAAAAATTAAAAAAAAAAAACAAAAAACTGAGGTTCCCTAATATTATAGGAAAATAACCAAAATAGACCAGAAATGGGGGAAAAGAAACACACACACAAAAGAGGCATTCACAGTTTTAGAAATTGTTTCAGTCTTAGCTTTTGACACGTCTCTTCCAGAAGGCCGCAGTACGTTATAGTCTTACATTGCCCGTTTGTGCAAACATGTCCAGATGAATTCGGTGTTTAATGTTAAGAATCTTATAACATGCCAATTTGATTTGTAGCCCTTCATATCATAGAATGCTAATTAAAATCATATTTTTGCATATGTCATGCCTTTCATGTACATATGCAAATAGATTCTGTTGCCTTTCAGCTATTGGTAATTAACTTTATGAAGGACAGCTGTAATACATAATTAACAAAAATGTTTGCAAGCCCTTTTACACTGGAAGTTATAACATTAAATTTCTTTTTTTTTTTTTTTTTTGCTTATCAAGAGAACCATTTTAGTCTGATGCTTCTGAATGAGATCTAAATTGTTTTAAATAATCACACGATGTAATTAAATTGATGTTGTACTGTATTCAGAAGGAGATAACTAGTGTTCCATGGACTGGGTGCTGATTCCTGTCCATTTCATATTTATGAAATCAAAATTGAATTACGTAAGCTGATTTGTGTATGAAATAAGATAGTGTGTCAGGTAATACTTTTTGTTTGTTTTAGTTATTGACATCTTCTTGGCACTTAAGCACATTTTTTTTTCTTTTTTTGCATGTGCCAGAGACACAATAAACATTTATAACATTTTTAAAAACCTTTTTTCAAATTATTACCATGTTTTCAAGGAAGCTTCATGGAAGCTATTCATTTTCTCTTTTATAGTCCCTTAAATATTTAATAAAATGACATTTTCTCAAACTCATTTCATGATTGAAGTGTGGGATCAACTAGGGGGCAGTGAATGTTATGTTGTGGTATTGCTTTATCTTTCTTCTGATGGTGAAGACAGTGACTAAGCTACAGTCATTGTTTTTGTCCCTGTTCACACACTCAAGAAAACAAACCATTTAATTTAAATTCACTTATTTCTTCTGGTCTTCAAATATCACAGTATATTTGATCTATATGCAAGCATCTGGTTTACCAAGAACACCATTGTAATATGCACATTCCTGTTGTATTCATATATAAATGCCTGTTTGAAAATACTTTCTGGACATATTTTTAGTAGAGAGTTATGACTGAATTCTATAATTATTGTTATTTCTTTCTTTAGGGTTGCTTTTGTAATGAAGAAGCACTTAAATACTCATCTGCTAGGCAAACATGGAGTTGGCACCCCCAAAGAAAGGTAATTTTTGTTCATTTTTAAAAATTTAACAAATACAGTTATGTTTTCACTTTAGGCTTTAAGTGCCTTCTAGAATTTTTATCAAGTCAGTTCATCATGTTTTCATTTGTGGTACTCTGTGGTCTAATAATATATTTTATGTCATTCTCCCCCCAAAATTTAATGTCATTTTAATTTAAAAAATTATAATCTAAAAATATTTGAAAGGATTTAAGGGACTTTGAATTTGTGAAATAATCTTGAAACAGTAGAAAAGTTGATTTAGAGGGGATGACCTCTGCACATGTGTATGAATGGGCTAAAATAAGTATGTAAAAGTAAACTTGGTCTATTTTTCCTGTATTTTTATTTTGAGGTTTTAAAATAATATTTTTAAATTCTTACTGTAATTAAACATTGCTGACACTAAAAAAGAAATACATCTTGTGTCATCCCCAAAATAATACTATAGTTGCCATGTCATGAAAAATAACACTATGATTATTATGTCATCAACTGCCAGGCCTTCTTTTCTCTTGCCACTGTGTCATAATTAGCTTCGGCACATATACTTAATTATATTAGGTGAGCAGAAATAGAACAATGTCAGCTATCAGGTGAGCTTGGCTACTTCTGAAATTTTTAAATCTGTAGAGTGTACAGCTCACCCAGAGCTAGTAAAACCCTCTCTTCTTCCTTCAAAGACACAGTAGGTTGCCCCCAAACCCTCCGAGACGGCATCTCAAACTTTGTAGTTGCTCCTGGAAACTTTTGGCTTTTAATACTTTTTTAAGATGTCAGTCATGATGCAGATTGTTCTATAGCCCAGGACCTCCCAGGACTTCTTCCTTATTTGTAAATGTTTAATTGCCTTTTTAAAACATTTAAAATGCTCTTACCAATATTTTCTGTGTTTATAAGCAATTTACCTTGACACTTCTTTTGAGGGCATACCGTTTTCTTAGCGTTTTAGTTTGGACGTGACTACCGCCTCAAAATATGGAGTGTATGCCTGCTTCCTTTTTTTTTTTTATCTTTGGGTTTCTGGGACTTCTGTTGGTAGCCATTAGATTTAATTTGAGCCTGACTGTATGTGTTGAACACCTTCTGAGTGCATTATTCTTGAAATTCAAAAAATTCTATATTATTTAAATTATAATTCAAGAATTGTCAGAGTTATGTTTCTTGAGTGTTTATGAAAGTAGAAACAAAACTTTTGTAAGTACTATGTTTTTGTTGCTTTTACATGCATTATCTCATGTTATTAGCAGTGCATTATTCCAGTTTTATAGATCTAAGGACCAAGATTCAGGAATAGGCAATAATTTGTTCCATATCTTATAGTGAATACATGTTAGAATTGTTATTATTCTGACTCTAATCCCATTGTTCTTCCTTGTACTAATTATCCACATTGAGAATCTTTATATACAGGTACTTAGGCTGTTTTGTTCACAAAATAAATTACGAATAATGAAAACAGTCTAGGTCATTTAATTAGTAAAAAGAAAATATTTCCTACCATATAACTAGTATATGTTTTGGACTCAAATTATATCGTTTTGCCTTTTATTGAGGAATTGTAAAGGGTGAAGTAAGTGGTCATATTGTTTCATACTAATGAAAAATTGGGCACCTTACACATATTTTCATCCTTGAAGCCCTTAAGAGCAGTAGAAACCTCCTATGTATCATGACAGGAAATTGAAAAGCCAGGTGTACTATTTGGTTTTCCATTTACCTGACACGGTTTGGTCCTAAAATCAGAGAATGAATCTCAGGTGGGGAAAGCACGTCCCGTCTTTGGGGCCGTAACCCCCTACGTAGTCCAGGGTGCAGGCCCCACCTCAGCTGCACATCTTCCATTGAATTGCTGTTTCTATTAAGACCTCTGTGTCTCAGAACACTTGTTGTTTCCAGTATGTGTTTTCGGGGTGCTCCCTCTCACTGCATAGAAATGCGACGTCAGAAAGCCAGGGCCCCAGCAGCAGTGTCGGTTTCCAGTAGATGTGTGTAGCTGGGGAAGGTCCTGTTTAAGTAGCAAAATCTAGCACGGTCGGTGCCAAAGGGCTCTTTTCTTCCATTCCACCTTCTTCCCTGCCTTGGCGAGGGAATTGATGGCTGTTAATGGTTTTAGGAAACAAAGAAACTCTTTATCAGCATGTTGAACCCTCACTTTGGGCATTACTGTTCTCAAAATTGAGTTAAACCTTTTTTTCTTACCTATTTAAAACATTAATGCCTTGGCTATAGTTTTGCAAGCTTGCTATATTTTAATTTCTCCAGGACAAAATAATCAGCTTACTTTTTTATGTTTTAAATTTGATTCTCCCCTCTTATGCGTTGCATATTATAGCAAATAGTAATAGAAGTTAGCCAAATAGGCCGTGACAATTAAATTAATAATGCATTTTGTTTGCAAGTATTTAGGCCTTGTGCTTTGACTGATGTATGCAAAAATGATAATTTATTACCAATAAATTCATGTACTTGCACTGTAGTTTGATGAACCAGTAAATTTTGTCAGCATGACTGTCATTAGCAACAGTAATTTAGATAAATTTCAAATATATATGTTTTGACTTCATGAACACCTGAAGTGGTGGCCTGTGCGAGAACATAGTTTTTTGTCCCTAAATTTGCCTGAACTTATTTTAAGGTAGTACATTACTGTGTTTCTGAAGTCTCATACACTTAAATATCAAGAACTCAATATAGCTACATCTGATTCACGTTCCAAAATAATAAACTCCAATTAATTTTCAAATTCATTCTAAAGTATTTCCTATTTTAAATAAGTAATTCTGTTCTTAATATAGTAAGCCAAAGTATCTTTATGACTCTTTGAATTTGCTAATAGTAATCTAGAAAACGAGCCTGTGCACAATTACCACAACTGAAACAGCCATAATAAGTCTATCTCTTGTGAAAGCCAGGCGCATGTAACAACAGAAGGAGATGGCCTTCCTAGTTCAGTGCTTGTGTGGATCTATAGGAGGAGGGAAAGGGCTCACTGGGAATCTCTGAATTTGTGGTGTCCAGGCACCAGCGGGAGGTATCTGCCCAGGCAGCATCTCAGGAAGGCTCCTAAGCCCCCCAGCTACTTTCACCCAGGGAATTTTAAATTGGATCCATGCATTAGACAGTCTAAGAGCTAAATAATTTCATGATCAAAGGAAGTGTACCTATTTTTTCGATTTATTAATGAATATCTACATCACAACCTTAGTGAAGCCACTTTGTAGGCCTCTACTCAGGTTCTCAGTCTCTGATAGAGCATTATTGTCAACATGACTGTGGGGGGTGTGTAGGCCCTAGGAGCGGGGAGGAGGCAGGGGGTCAGGGGTAGGCTCAGGGCTAATTAGTGCTTTTGTTCCAGTGAATGGGTTTCCCCCAGGCCTCCTTCAGATTCTTGAGCTGTGAGATTTGTGTTGGCCCTATCCCCTTTTATCAGACTCTTGGGATTGTGGTTAGCCATCTTGCTTTTAATGGTACCTTTGATCTTATTGCTAAGTAAAATCTTTCCCCCACACTTTTATACATGCCAGGTGTTACCTAGACTAAACTGTGGGGTAGAAATCCTCACAACTCTGATACTTGGTTCTAATTTCTTGTAACGCATTGTGACCAGACGTGACATCGTGGAGGCCTTTGGGGTCTACCTGGTCTCCTTTCCTTTCTCTCTCTTCTCATAAACTTTTATGTTTATATGTTAAAATTTTATGAAAACATCATTATTTCCTGCTTTTCAGTTTAGATGGAAAACATCACTCTTTTTCTTGAAACATGAAAGTATCCCAGACCGAAACAGTCCTGGGAAAAGCGTATATACTTGCGCAGGGAGTTGCCTTTGAAGCTTTGCTGGCAGTGGTTTGCGTTGATTAGAAACTTAAGTTGCTTTTAAATGAGAAAATAATACCTTTTTATAAAAACTGTGAATGACATATATTTAAACAGACTCAAATTTTTCCTCTCAGAAGAGGATGAGGTTAATTCATTATTGTCACTTGATTGTCTGTTTTTAAAAGTTACCTTGGGCTAAGTTGGCACGTGATTCTTTAGTGAAGGACCAGAATCTTTCTTAGTGTTTATGCCTCATGATTTTCTGAGGGGGTAAATACTGTTTTCTGTCACTGAAATGGGTAGCTTATTCTCATGGATACACTGAGATACTTTACTTTGTGCTATATGCCCATCTTAGATCTCCATGGAGTGTTCTTTCTCCAACTTGTGGGTCACACTGTATGACTGCTGGCCTTGGGCCGTCTCTCCCCACCCCTGCTGCTTGTTGGCCTTCCCTCTTATTTCTTCTCTTACTCGAATGGTTAACAGAGTTTCCTTTCTGCCCTCCCTGTTTCTTTTTCTTTTTCTTTTTCTTTTTCTTTTTCTTTTTCTTTTTCTTTTTCTTTTTCTTTTTCTTTTTCTTTTTCTTTTCTTTCTTTCTTTCTTTCTTTCTTTCTTTCTTTCTTTCTTTCTTTCTTTCTTTCTATTTGGCCTGATTTAGGAAAAATAAAGTGTTTATGGGCTCTTCTCTGATTAAAAAAAATACACACACACACACACACACACCCCAGAAATAACTCTTGAGCCACAGTGGAGGAAAACATGTCTTCTTTCCATCGTGGCTTGCTTTTTTTAATGAGTGGGAGATTGTCCTATTTTAATGACTTCATATTGCGTGAGCTCAGGACTCTTTCTCTGTCTTTTCCCATTTCTCCATCTGCAGATAGTATCCAGTGTAGAATTAGTGTCCTGTGATCATTTGACATGGTTTTATTGTGAACAAGTGGGATTGAACAGACAGATGGCCCTTCTAAATAATTACTTCTACGTGGAAAGATAGATAGAAGTCACATCAATTCATCTAAAGCCAAGGTTATTTATTATTGTTAGAAAATTTCCTTTTATACTTTACTGACTTAAACTGACAATTTATTAAGGTACACATGGAGATAAGTATATATTTTCCACCAAAGGTATCTTGTCAGCATCTGGGAATATTTCTCAATTAAACGGGTAATTTAGATGTTCTATGGTTGCTTCATGACAAATGTTTTCTTACTGAAATGGGTATTTTCTAACTCTGACTTGATGAATTTTCCTCATGAAAGTTAACAAAGTTGTCAGTGGTCTGGAATGTCAGTTCTCAGATCCTCATTTGTCTGTTGAAGTTTCCAACTTACTTTGGAGGGAAGAAATTTGGACCTACTTAGAGCTAACTGTCATGGCTCATCCCCAAGGAGATACAAATCCCTCTTTTCAGGCTCCTGTCTTCATCTGGCTCCTCAACGTCCGTGAACCAGGGCCTCCCCACTCCCCCTTCAGCGGAGTGTTCAGAAGCCCCGCGGAGTGTCTGCATTCTGTATGTCTGTCTGGCTGGTTTAGTGCTGTCCTCGGTGCACCTGTCCGGCTGTTTTAGTGCTGTCCTCGGTGCGCCTGTCCGGCTGGTTTACTGCTGTCCTCGGTGCGCCTGTCCGGCTGGTTTACTGCTGTCGTCGGTGCGCCTGTCCGGCTGTTTTAGTGCTGTCGTCGGTGCGCCTGACTGGTTTAGTGCTGTTTTCAGTGCGCCTGTCCGGCTGTTTTAGTGCTGTCCACGGTGCGCCTGTCCGGCTGGTTTACTGCTGTCGTCAGTGCTCCTGTCCGGCTGGTTTACTGCTGTCGTCGGTGCGCCTGTCCGGCTGCTTTAGTGCTGTCCTCGGTGCGCCTGTCCGGCTGTTTTAGTGCTGTCCACGGTGCGCCTGTCCGGCTGTTTTAGTGCTGTCGTCAGTGCGCCTGTCCGGCTGGTTTACTGCTGTCCTCGGTGTGCCTGTCCGGCTGGTTTAGTGCTGCCGTCGGTGCGCCTGTCCGGCTGTTTTAGTGCTGTCCTCGGTGCGCCTGTCCGGCTGTTTTAGTGCTGTCCTCGGTGCGCCTGTCCGGCTGCTTTAGTGCTGTCCACGGTGCGCCTGTCCGGCTGTTTTAGTGCTGTCCTCGGTGCGCCTGTCCGGCTGTTTTAGTGCTGTCGTCGGTGCGCCTGTCCGGCTGTTTTAGTGCTGTCCACGGTGCGCCTGTCCGGCTGTTTTAGTGCTGTCCTCAGTGCGCCTGTCCGGCTGGTTTACTGCTGTCGTCGGTGCGCCTGTCTGACTGGTTTAGTGCTGTTTTCAGTGCGCCTGTCTGACTGGTTTAGTGCTGTTTTCAGTGCGCCTGTCCGGCTGTTTTAGTGCTGTCCACGGTGCGCCTGTCCGGCTGTTTTAGTGCTGTCCACGGTGCGCCTGTCCGGCTGCTTTAGTGCTGTCGTCAGTGCGCCTGTCCGGCTGGTTTACTGCTGTCGTCGGTGCGCCTGTCCGGCTGGTTTACTGCTGTCGTCGGTGCGCCTGTCCGGCTGCTTTAGTGCTGTCCTCGGTGCGCCTGTCCGGCTGTTTTAGTGCTGTTTTCGGTGCGCCTGTCCGGCTGGTTTAGTGCTGTCGTCGGTGCACCTGTCCGGCTGGTTTACTGCTGTCGTCGGTGCGCCTGTCCGGCTGGTTTAGTACTGCCCTCGGTGAGCCTGTCTGGCTGTTTTAGTGCTGTCCGCGGTGCGCCTGTCCGGCTGATTTAGTGCTGTCCGCGGTGCGCCTGTCCGGCTGGTTTAGTGCTGTTTTCAGTGCGCCTGTCCGGCTGTTTTAGTGTTGTCGTCGGTGCACCTGTCCGGCTGTTTTAGTGCTGTCGTCGGTGCGCCTGTCTGACTGGTTTAGTGCTGTTTTCAGTGCGCCTGTCCGGCTGTTATTAGTGCTGTCCACGGTGCGCCTGTCTGGCTGTTTTAGTGCTGTTGTCGGTGCGCCTGTCCGGCTGTTTTAGTGCCGTCGTCGGTGCGCCTGTCCGGCTGTTTTAGTGCTGTCGTCGGTGCGCCTGTCCGGCTGTTTTAGTGCTGTCCGCGGTGCGCCTGTCCGGCTGGTTTAGTGCTGTTTTCAGTGCCTGTCCAGTTGTTTTAGTGCTGTCCGCGGTGCGCCTATCCGGCTGGTTTAGTGCTGTCCTCGGTGCGCCTCTCCGGCTGTTTTAGTGCTGTCCTCGGTGCGCCTGTCCGGCTGTTTTAGTGCTGTTTGCGGTGCGTATTCCCTTCCTTCTGAACATGCTGTCGCCCGCAACCTCGGTGAGCACCATCGTGAGAGAGCCTCTTTCCTCCACTGTGTTACTTGCTTTCTTCCTGGTTTTTGTGATAATTGCTTACATTTAGGGATGTTTTAAGAAGTAACCTTATAAAAGTCGTATCTTTGTTACTGTGAGCTACAGGTTGCTGCTCATGAAAACAAGTCACATCTTCCTTGTGAGACTTGGGGGCCAGTTTCTCTCTGGTCTTTATTTCCAGGAAAGGTTGTGCCTTTCTGAAACAACTTGTCATTTTGGTCTTAAGCACCAGCAAATCCTGTATGTAACTGAGCTTTCTTCGTTATGTTTACTGCCGGGAAGCTCCGGGCCGGAGTCGTTGTCCGTGTCTGCACGGTGGAGTGGGCTCCGTGGTACGCGCATTTCATGTACTTCTGTTACTTCGTGTTTCCTCGCTTTTTTCCTTCTGGCAAATTCCCGTTTTATGTGAGCAATATGTTTTAACCACCTCACATAAATCAATGCTCACATAATTCAAAGGAAGTTTTGCAATGGGAATTTTTGTAAAGTAGGGTCAGTACTTGGGACTGTGTATGCCTTCAGCTTTTGGTGTGGGGGCAATGTGTTTAGCATTGTGCAGTCCTATTAGACTTTTTTAAAACTGTCCTTGCCCTGCGGTATGAACACTTAATGTACTTCCTTGCACTGATTCAAATGGTGCTTTTTGTTTCTCATGATTATTTGTTATTTTGAAGACCGATTGCTCCTAAAGTTTGCTAAGCAGACAGAATTAGTATGTACTCGGCAGGGAAAGGGAGGATGCGTTTATACCAGGACATCCTCTCTCATTCGGTCAGAAATGAGAGCCGCTCTTAGTGCCTCATGGTTATGTGATCACATACCTTCTTAGTGCATCATGGTTATGTGGATCAAATACCATATTTACCACTTTAAAAGAAATTCTCAAGTTGGTAGTGGAGGAATTCTAAGTGTTAGTGGTATATATATTTGTTATAGAAATGTAAGATTGTTTTCTGCTTTTTCTAAACTTTATTCTTTAGTTCTAAGCCAGCATTTTATCGAGTGTTCATTTCTGTATTTAATTCCTGGGCATTAAAATATCATGAATATTATATGACTTTGTTTTTTAGAAGAGATTGGTTCTTATACAGTTGTCTATAATACATCCAAAGAAAGAGAAGAGCTACACAATGATACAGAAGAAGGTTTTAGGAGAGGAAAAAATCTTGCATAAGGTTATTATGCTGATAAAGGCATCTCATTTATTTATTGGCTTATTCTTTCTAATTAAGTTTACTTATTTATTTTGAGAGAGACAGAGATAGCACGAGTGGGGCAGGGCAGGGGCACGGGGGCGGGGGGAGAGAATCCCAAGCAGGCCCCACGCTTTCAGCGCAGAGCCCGACGCGGGATTCCATCTCACAAACCTGAGCCGAAACCAAGAGTTGGGTGCTTAACCGACTGAGCCATCCAGGTGCCCCTGTTGGCTTATTCTTCCTGTAAACGTTTATTACTACAGTGACGGCTG
Organism: Lynx rufus; assembly: GCF_022079265.1. Taxonomy (NCBI): domain Eukaryota; kingdom Metazoa; phylum Chordata; class Mammalia; order Carnivora; family Felidae; genus Lynx; species Lynx rufus. Next base: position 4,382,058 of record NW_025814835.1, on the reverse strand, counting down.
TGTTCCAGAATCGAGATGGTATTGGTATTTGAAAATGATAACAGCTTCTGTTCTTACACCCCTCAGATTTGGGGCTGCTGAGCTGAGGTGCAGCTTAGACACATAATACAAACATAAAGGTAAGAGAGAATTCTGTGGGGGTAAGATTCTGATGGACAGACACTTGGGTGCTATTCCAGAGTGTCTGAGAGAGGTTATTTTAGGATGGATGGTCAGGAAGGACCTTTTTGCTGGGGCTACGTTGGAAGCGTAACGTGGACTTAGAGCCTTCCCAGCGGAGCACGGTGAGAGGCCCTCTGTGAGGTGTGTGTGAGCTTCACATGCCCTGTTTCCACGAGCCTGCAGGGGCCTTGGGCGTGGGGTTGGCAGAGAGTGGTAGGAGATGGAACCCTGAGACCACAGACTGTGCACTGTGGGGGAAACGGTCACCACTAGGAGGATTTCATTTAAGGGGATTATGGGACGGGTCAGGATGAGCCTGGGAAGCTGGGTTGGAGTCCGACTGAGAAGAGCCTTGAGCCCGGTGCCGGTGACCGTTCGCTCTGTATGTAAGAGAAAGCCAGGGAAGTTAGAACTCTTGGATTGTTCATCTGTCATGTGCAGTGCAGACACCAGGGAGAGACTGCAGGCAAGTGGGCTAGCGTTGTCACAGCGACGTGCATCCGTGAGCCCTGTCTCCTTTCCCTGGCCGGCTGCCTGGGCCCTTCTCCTGTTCCAGCTCCAGTGTCCTTCTGCTGCATCGTGCTGCAGACCCAACCTGCAAAGAAGCCCCTTAATCGCCCGTTGTGTTTTGTTAGACGCGTTCTTTTCTCAACTCTATAACCCATTTTCTTCCCTTCTACATACTTTGCCTACTCCCCCTGCACACTCATACTGGGTCCCCTCTGTCCTGCTGGCCAGTCCAAACGTTCTGGACTCTCCGCCCGAGGCCCCGGTCCTTTATCAGTCCCTTTCTTGTTTATTCCATCTCTGACTGGTCTTGTTTTTCATCATATTCCTATGGAACATCCGTGAATAAAGAATAGATATGTGTGTGTGGTTAGAAATTCCTCTCTCCCACCACTTCCAGCTCCCAAAATAAGAAACCCAAAAGACTATAATAATACTGCATACATTATAATTATGTCATCTAGTACTACTTTGTGAGTTATTAGACCCTAGATGTATGGTTTAGTACTGAGAATCTTTATTCTCTTGTCTCCTCTCTTATTCCTATATTGAAATAAGACAATTGAATTTTGTGGCAATAGTGAACTGTCTATACCTTTTTTAGCATGAACGTTCAAATTACTTTGCATGTAATAATACATTGTTGTTTAATGTGACAAATTAATTTTTAAGGGATTTTTTTTTTTTTTTTTTTTTTTGCTACGCTTTAGTAATTCATTCAGATCTTGGATATGAGAATATCTGCTATTTTAACTTTTTTTTAAGGTCAGGGAATAAATGATTCCAAATATGATTGATCAAATATGTTAAATGTTCGGAATATAGGTGTTTTTCCCTGGCAGGCATCTAGAATATTTTTGGCCATTCTCTTCTTTTATTTCACTTAAATTACTTTTAGAACATTGGGGCTTATACATCTGGACTCTGACTAAAATATGCCTTAAGCTCTTATCTTTAATTCCCAGTCAGTGCCAGAATTAAAAAGAACAAAGGCCTATATGTTCACTGCAGCCTTCAATTATGCTTAATTACCAACTTTTACACAGTTTCATTATACAGTACTGACTTTTTGTGAGAGGTTCTTTATATTCATGATGTCTTGGTAGTTGCTTATAAAAGTCCAAGATTAAAATTTTTCCTGAGGAGTTTTCAGGAAACTTATAACCTTTCTGAAGGTAATTTTTATAAAGTTAGATCAAAGCAAATTTGATCATCCATTTTAGCAGATGAGAAACAAGGTGTTTACATTTCATTATGCTATGGAGCTCTGATAGGAAAAATCAAGGGTTTACATAAGTTACTCTCTAAGATATTTCTCCCCATTTCTTGGCACTGGGGTCACTTGTATAATCAATTGTGAGCTTAAAGCAAAGGGTGTCTCCACTGGTTTTATGGCTCTGTTGCCCTTAGTATTCACAGGAGAAAACAAGCAGACTCCGATGTGCCATATGAGATGCGTTGACCCTGTAGTAATGCCAGTGTTTCACCCAAGCACCGTCCTTCATTCCAGCCAATCCTTCATCCCCTTTCAGAAGAATCATGATGTCTTTGATGCTTACTAAAATGTTAGCACCTCCGCAGATTGAATCGTGTAAATGAACACATAGGTTGAAAACTGTCAAACGCTAGTACTTTTCTGTAAATCAACCTAATTTCATTTTGAGTTACTTCTAGCATGTGATCCCAACATAGAGACCTCCTTTTCAGAGAAAGTCCTTTTCATTGAGTTTTAATGTAATTCCAGTTCTTTTCTTGTTTTATGGATGATTTCCAGCATGGTGTAGTAAGCATGATATAGGAGTTGGGTCAAGACAACATGAAAAACCCCTGCCCACTGCCCTGCTGGAAGCCATGTCTCCGTGTCCTCTTGGTGGGTCACACGTATTGTCTGTTCAAGCAGGGTCCAGATTTTGTCTTATTGGAAATGCCCCCGTAAATTTTCACTCTCTATAATCACTTCTTCCCACCAAGGCCAGTGTACTGTTTAACACATTCTACTTTACAGCGTATGCCCTGTTTCCATAGGAGATGATTTCTTGAGGACGTTGTTGGTGGCTTTCTTTCTCTGTCAGCTTTTCAGAGGGTGATTGACACTCCATGAATATTGCTGGATTTAAGATACTAAAATCTTCACTGAAATTTTTCTTTTTGTAAGATGGCCTTTTTCTTTGCTGGTCTAATACATGATTTATGATCACACTATGAAGAAGGTATCACAGATTAACATAGTTTATGTTACTGTAGATGATCCTGCCTCTTAGTGTAACCAAGCTCAAGTGCATTCTTCTGAGTCAGTGTGACTTTCTCACCTTCTCATCTGTGATGCTGAGGACGACACCTGTTCTCAGTTGTCAGGGTTGTGGTGAAGTGAGCATGAATTTATAGTTCTACTATTATAAAAAATCACAGTCTATGTATGCGTAACATTTTGTAACTTAAAGAGTGCTTGTTTTTAGATGAATACGTATTAAAGGAGCTTTCAGTTGCTAATGTCTAAATAATATCTGTGCCCCTTTTTCCATGCTAATCTGGTTGAGCAAATGATTATGGGAAACAGCAGATTCAGCAGAACATACATATGGAAGTTTGTATTTAAATTAAACTCAAAGTTTTTGCATGTTAATTATAACTGATGATTTTCTTTTTCATTATGACAGCATTGTGGTGTTCACAATGTCTTTGTCTCATTTCACATTTATAAATCGCGTGACATGGATATGACACATATTGGCAGACTTACTGCTGGATATCAAGTCTTTTACATTTAGGGTTTTTTGGTTTTTTGTTTTTTTTTTTTAAATACATTGTTTCGCGATTACTAGATTTTGAAGGTGAGGAAAATATTAACAAAGGATTTAACCCAATGCTTATTATTTTTTTATTCATACTTGTAACGATAACAGTATATGGACATATTTCAAAGCTTCAATGCATTTTTAAGTTTTCTCTTCTGTTAAACAGCAAACATAATGTATGTAGAATAGAACCGCGTAAAACCAAACAAGAGCATAGCTACTCTGCCTGCACCTGGCAGAGGGTCCCAAAGACCACATCGTGACGAGGGACCTTCTCTGCACCTCAGAGAAGCCGTGGGCTCCTCAGCAGAGTAAATGTCTCATGCACAGAGCTACTGTACTGAAGGCCGTTGACTTCTGCAGATTTCACACTCATGATAGAGTTCATGTGCCAGTGGTCACACAGAATTTGAATTCCTCTGGACATTGTGGTGGGAATCGGACATGCTCAGAGCCACCGGTCAGAGCTCCTAACTCGGCTGCTGCTGGAGCCCAGCCTGCCCGCCTCGGCACTGCTTCGTCTGTTGTGTTCTTCCTGTCCCAGGTCTCCAGTGCCTCTCAGGAAGTGGTTAAAACCAAAACAGTTTAATCAAATGGTTCAACTGCTAGAGTTGATGATGATGAAAATAAGGAAAGAGTGAACAAAAATCTGAGAAGGTAATCATTCACAGCTGGAAGTTCGAGGTCGGGATAAATTAAAATCTGGTACACAGTGTTCTGATTCTCAGGTTTGGTGGTGAATCCACCGACGTTCATTACGTTATTGAATGTCTAAATAAAATGACACGGGGCCACTGATGGACCGACGATAATTTATTTCTGGCCCTGTTTCGTGCACCACGGTCTTTTTGGTAAGACGGTCACCTCCCACATTCAGATGATGCACCCCACGTGCTGGCGCGCAGCGAAGAAAAGGTGGTGTGAAAATTTTTATTTAGTCGTCTGGCTAGGAAGAGAAGTGCCCCACTTAGTGCAGGAGGAAGCTTTGGTGAGCGCTGAAGTGACTGCTCTCTGGCCATGCCATTAATGCAAAACACCGGATGGACTTTCAACAAAAATGTCATGTGTTAGAAGATCATCACTCTTTAAAAATTTATTTGAAATATCAGTGTGAACTGTTAGTTTATGTGGCTATTTTACTCACATTTATTATGAGCAAAATTTGATTTGGAAATCTTAGTGTTCTTCCTTGCATAGCGCGAGGTTGACGGTGGAGGGACCCGCTGTCATTCGTGGCGTAGAGAAGCGGTTTCTGCAGAGCACGGCAGCTCTTAGAGAAGGGTCCTGAAGCCCACACACGTTCCTCACAGACAGACGCCGGGGTTCCCGGCAGCCGTGCCTGACCTTGCTTGTTAGGAGTCCTGATTAGCCTGCTGCAGTGTCTGAGAACGAAGCCTGGGCGAGCTCTGTCCCTGGAGATGGAAGGGTTTGCACCGAGAGACGGAAACTGTGAATTTCAATCAGAAACCGCCGCCTCCTCCAAGTGCCCGGTGTTCGCCGGCAGGGCTCTGCTTTGCAGTTGTTTTTCCCCTGGTTTAGCACCAGTTCCATCAGCCCTTCCTGTCCACTGTGCTGCTGAGGCCCCATCCGGACGGCCAGGGGGCTTTCCTCGGTTGTGACAGCTTGCTTCTGCTTGCTGCTCGGTGGGCGGTGTCCCGTCTTCGCACGTGTCCTCTGGGGACTGTCCTGGTTCCTCATTGTTTTGGTTGTGGAGACTTAGGTTGATGTTACTGCAGTAATGATGTTCTGAAGTGGAGTGGAGAGTTACTTTCTTTTCCTTAGTGGAAGGATTCATAGCTTTAGTAATGATTTTAGACCATATTTATAGAACCACTAAGATTCTAAAGGGGTAACTTAACTTTTTGAAAATAACTTACCAGCCTTTATAAAGGAGGTTATATTCTATAGGGCTTTCTAAGGGTCTCACTTCATGTGCCTGGCAGATGTCAATGCCTGGCTGTGTGTAATTTGTCCTGACACTGGGTAGCTTACTGCAGAACTATATAGATTTTTGGATTTAAATTTTTTTGAACATTTTTATTTAGTTTTGAGAGACAGAGAGAGAGAGACCACGAGCAGGGGAAGAGGCAGAGAGAGAGGGAGACACCGAATCTGAAGCAGGCTCCAGGCTCTGAGTTGTCAGCACAGAGCCCGATGCCGGGCTTGAGCCCATGACTGTGAAATCTTGACCTGAGCTGAAGTCAGATGCTCAACCGACTGAGCCACCCACACACCCCAATTTTTGGATGAAAGGGAACCGTTACATTTCACAGATGTGAAAACAGTTTCAGGAACACTTGCCTTAGATCATCTAGTTCTTCAAAATCTTGGCGATCCAAAAGTCATCTGTGTCCACAAGTTTTGCAGATTTCATCACTTCCTTGTTTGGTGAAAAAGAATGGTGGTTCCATAGTTCTTTGGTACAGCTCTGCTCTTTCATGGCTGATCTTTTAATAGTGTTGCTCACAATGCTTAATGGCTTCTCAGCACTTTTAATCTTAGTAACTGCTGGTAAATTATGTGCACCTTGGTGTGTTTGTGGAACGTAATCCTCCCCCCTTTTAAGGTGCTTATTCATGAAATAGAATTTATAAAAAATGGGGAAGTCTGAGTGTACTTGTGTAATTGAGTAAGACATGTTTGTTTTTAGTCTGAAGCTTATATTGCTGTGAAACTTCTATAGTGATGCTGTTTACAGAAATTACAGGCTTACTTTGTTTCTTCCAATGATCGCATCATTGTTAGCATTCGTTGCGATATAAAGTATAAAACGAGATTTTTCTTGAGAATATTACACAGTGAAAAGGTCTGTCAACTGAACAAAGGGGCAGTATTCTTCATTTAGCAGTAGGAAAGGGGTAGGAGTACGTGTCAGACCGTGGAACTGATGGCAAGATAAATCCGCGCGTGTAATACACATTTGAGGCCAATGAATTCAGCTACTGGTGCATAATAGGCCATACCATCGTGAATATTTCCTTGTTGTTCTATACAGATTTTAAAATTAAAGTTGCATTTAATTATTACATATAAATATATTGGAAACCTTTTGATGGAAGTAACTGCTCATCTGTTGATATCAGAGGTCTGAAAAAAAATTCCTGGTAGAAATTACTTCATTATTATGAGTTTTATTGTAGTTAAAATATCACAGTGCTCAGTAGTTTAGAAGTTCTTTCTGTAGAAAGAATATCTTTCTACATTAATTCAGTAGCCAGTTTTGTCACAGATTTTTCCCTTATGTTTTTTTTCTTGAGATATAATTGGCATATATTATATAAGCTTCAGATGTACAACTTTATGATTTGACATCTGTATGCACTATAGAGTGAACACCACCATGGGTCTAGATACCATTTGTCACCGTACAGAGACCCCCTTCACCCATTTCACCCACCCCCCAAGCCCCTTCCCTCTGGTGACCACCATTGTCTTCTCTGTGTCTATGAGTTTGTTTTTGTTTTATTTTTTAGATTACACAGATGAGTGAAATCATACAATACTTATCTTTTTGGATTTTACTTTTTTCACATAGCATAATACCCCAGAAGTCCATCCATGTTGTCACAATTGGCAAGGCTTTTTTCTTATGTC
>NW_025814835.1:4317500-4370000 GCF_022079265.1 Lynx rufus | reverse complement strand
ACTTGTGCACACACACACACACATGCTCGCTTTCGCTCCCCCTCTCTCTCTCTCTCAAAATAAATAAAAATAAATAAAAGGTTCAAATTCCTTTTCACTCAGCAGATAGAGAGAGTGACGGCGTTCTCACGTGAGGTATGCTTCAGCCTCTGTGCCAGGACTCAGGTTGTTTGGATTCTGGCGTGTAGTGTTTACCTGTTGACCAGGTTTTGTAGGCACAGGCCCGGGCGCCCCGCCCTGTGGTGCTACCGTGGGATGGGCCTGCAGGCTGGACGTACAAGATCACGCTAGTTTTAGGTGCACCTGTCACTTTGAGGTTCTTTCTTAGCGGTGCTGCCATTCTTAACAGAAACCTTAGTGTTGGATTTCTTTTCTCGTTTGTTGGCCAGAGTCTACCAATGGCACCGCGCTTTGGTTGCACTTCCATTTTGGCCCAGAATACCACAGTCTATCTTGATCACTCATTTCATTGGTTACTCAGGGCTTTCAATAACGTTAGTAATAATTTTCTGTCATTAAGGAGAGTCAGAAGAGTAAGAGTCTTTCTCCACATTTTTAAAGTCATTAAATAAAAATATGCATGTGACATATCCTGAGCTCAAAGCACATTTAGTCAAAAGAGAGAATTGACCGCATTTCCTGAGCAAGTTCTGAATCCAATCTGCTTTATGTTAAGACTTGGTCCTGATGCTACACGCCGTCTTTCGATCGTCATTGTGTGTTCCTGTGCTAATTTTGTTAAACTTTCTGGCGTATGACTCTGCTCATTAGACTGTATCCTGTCACCGTTTTATGTCAGCTGCCATTTTCGTTATTCTCATGTTATTTACATTCAGGTTTTTCCAGTAAGCAAAAGTTTAGTCTCACAACTTTCTCATTCCCTAACTTTTCCAATTGTTAAGTTCATTTATCTTTTCCGCTTGTTTTCTGGGACTTTTGTTTAATGGAAATGAACTCCTAACCTCTTGCTTCCTACAATTTATGTTTTCCTTAGCATCGTAAGGCCTACTTATTTCATTTTTTCCGGAAGATGAGCAGTTCAAAAAGCACAATAGGAGTATACGTTTTTGCTGTTGTGATAGGGAGAAGCCTAAAACCAGTCTTTATCATCTCTTGTTTGTAAGCATTCGACTCACAACATTTTACATCCTGAGATTTTTTGATCAGCAACTTTATTTGTCTGTATAGAATGGAAGCCTGATGTCACAGTACATGGCCCTCTCATGAAGCTAGTTTTGGGTTGATTGCTAGACATCTTGGTTTCATTTGTCAATGACTTTGTTACTGATCAGACAACTTTCAGGTAGTATTTCAGTGTATTATTTCAGGAACAAAATAATTAGGACCGTTATTTGTAACTCAGACATAGCTTGTTAATATTCAAATTCATCATACCAAAATATGTGTGTGTGTTTTTGTTGTTTGCAATTCTGTTGATCTTTCAGAGAGTTTTCCTAAAAATTTAAAATGTCTATAGATACTTAGGCATTTTATTAGGTCTTATTTGCCTTTGTTCTTTTATTAAAATAACTTAGAAAATAAGTAGTCCATATTTTTGATGATTTCCTGTAATAATTCCTGTTTGGAATAATAATGATAATTAGTGTTCTATGAATTTTGTCTTGATCATCAATTCTCCACTATTTTTTAATGGTTTTTATCTTGAGTATAATACATGATCAGGTCGCTGGAAACTATTTGCTTCGTCATAATATGTTCCCATTTTGTCATCAATGTCCTTACGTAGAAATGCAGATTTACTGTTTACATTGTGAATATATTTAGAGCATCACAAATGTGAGGCATGAAAATAATAATTTAATGGTGTCAGTGAAACTTTGAATAAAATAGAATGTTGGTTCACATCATTTTTTCAGAGCTTTAAATTGTTAACTTGCATTTTCTAAGTATATTCAATTATGTCCTGAAAGTGAAAGGCAGCTGAATATATTATACCTGTAAGTACACACCTTTTGAAGCTGTAATTAAGATGCAATTTAGTATTTTGACCAAAATGTCATAACAGATAGCAGATGCACATGTATGTCTCTTAGTTTGCATTTGATGTCAGTGATAGCTGTGCAGAAGAGGGGAACCCAGGACTCATTTGTGAGCGTCCCGTGAAACACGTTCTGTGGCACAGAACCGGTGGAACACCGGTAACTTCTAGTTACCTCTTAAATTAATGCCACTCGTTGCGGAAGTGAAAGAGTGAGTGTGTGAATTCTCTGTAGGAACAATAAACATTCCCAAAGTCTTTAAAGCGTACACCCCCTTCAAAACCGTATATTCGCATCTGACCTTTCTTCCCTAAAAATACAGCCATTTCCTTTTTCTTTATCATTTCACTTCACAATCTCTTCACAAGAGACAACATTTTACTTTGGAAAGAAGCTTTGAGATAAATGATTGTTAAAAATGCAGTCAGCGTAGATAAGTACAAAAAATAGAATCATAAATCTCATCAAAGACCGTTGCTGATGTCTCTCAACGGTAACCCCTTACTTCTCGTGTGTATATATAAACGTATGTATAAAATTTTGTGTAAGTGGGAATCATACTGACCATAATGTTTTGCAACATGCTTGGCTCCCTCCATATGTCACAGAAATCATTGCATTTTATTTTTATAGATATAGATTTACATTGTAATTTAATGGATTTATATTCTGTTGTTTCTGTGTGTCATGATACCGCTATTTAATGAACATTTATATTTCTAAATTTTTACCGTGAAAACGGTGCTACGTGTAAATCTTTTCCAAATTATTGGATTGTTTTGTTTGTATGAACTTGAGAACGGGCACAAGGAACCGCTGAAGGCATTCCTGCCTTGTCACATCTGACCCATCCTCCCCTTCACACTCCCCCCAGCAAGCGTGATAGTTACTTGCCCGTGTGTCTTGGAAGGATTGAGAAGACTGTTATATTTATATTAAAATAAACCCATATTTTATGTAGCCAAATACAAAAATGTGAGTTCAAAGAAATTTCTGATTTGCCTCGCATCAGATCAGTTCTAAAGTTCTTGTGTCACACATCCCCTCTTTCCTTGCATTCACAATACTTTGACAGAAAATATTGAAAAATATTCTGGGTGTTTGAAATATCAATTAACGATCATCCAGTGGAAGAAGAGAGTAATACTTAATGTATTAACTTTAGATTTCATCTTTCTATGTCCACTGGTTTCGATGTGAACCCATGTTATCAGACTCTTGATGTTCTAGAAGGGCTTTCATAATTAAGGGTGTAATAAATTGTCATACCAAGGTTAGTGGTAAATACGGTAGTCTGTGTTCTAACACAGGGCTAGCTGTCAGCCAACTGCCGGTAGAAGGTTTTACTTTGCAGTGTGTAGGAATTGTCAAGGAAGCTAATGGTATCATGCCGCATGTAATTCAGTAATGAAAAATAAGGAATGGAGGTGAGAATACATTTTTTAAAAATAAAATCGAGACTTTCTTGCTCTTAGTGGGAGATGGCTACATGAGAGCGAGGCCCCACTTTGTCCCTGAAAAAGTCACGTGAAAGTACCATTAACACTCAGTCCTCCGAACCCTGTATTCAAATACATTACCCAGATCTTGAGCTAAGTGTGTGCGTGGAATCCCTCAGTGCTCCCTTGCTCTTGTGGAGCCGGTGTTTGGCTTTTTTAAATAAGCACCGTGGCTGCCGTGGGTTGTTCCCACCGGCGGTTTTGCGCTTCGTGGGAATATACTCCTTTTCGTGTAGCCTGTGGCTCGGAAGTGTCCGCTGCCTGTCCAGTCCTCGGAGGGGAGGCGCGGACCCTCGACTCCTTGTAAAAGAGGACATGGCGGACACATCTAGCGGATGCCCGTGGGGCTTGTCTTTTTATAGACCCGAACACGGCAAAATTCATTTTGTTGAGGAAGGATGCGTAGGGTTTCCTTTTGGGGAGAAGAATGTTTCCCTCATACATATTAACAGTTTTTAAATTGATTTCCTGAAATGTTTTATGTGGTTTCTTTTACATCTTATTAGATTTTTTCAGAAATTTTTAAAGGGCAGCGTTGAAGAAATGGGTCCGTCTTACCAGAAAGTGCATAAGCTCGTTGTGATTTCATATGAAAAAGAGAGTTCAGTGTTTCTACTTTCGTCATTTTTATGTGTTATAAGCACCAGGGATGCTGCGTTGTGTTACCTTGCGCCTGGGTGTCAGCGGTGAATGACGGAGATAATGTGGTTTTTATCAATATTAATACTTACTGGGGCACCGTTTCAAAAAGGTCAGGAATGACGGAGCGAAAAATTTTCACGAGAATGCTTTATAACATGTCTTGAAAACATGAAGCAATTTAGCCCACTTGATTGTCCTTGGCTGCTGGTCCCGAGCCCGGCCCTTGCCAGGAATACGGAGCAGCCCGGCCCGCGTGAGCACCTCTTGTGCGACGGGGGCCGCCGGCCGGGGCCTGGCCGGGGCCACGCTCGGCCGCGGTCACCCACGTTGCATTGCCTTTTGCCTTTCTCTTATGTGAGGGATACTTCCTTGCACACTTGAGTTATTTGTAAATCATTACACGTCTGTAGCCTGGTCTAGTGATTTTCTGGGAGGAACTGTTGTTTTAATAATTAGGCGCTCAGTTTTTATCGAATTGCCATCGTCCGTGATTTAAAAAAAAAAAACAAAAAACTCTTAACGTTGTGGGGTTGGACATTTTTTTGCAGTCTGACTATCCAATCAGTTTTTCTGTGCATGCCATGTGACAAATGTGTGGCATTGCCAGGAAAGATCATATTAATTACTTTAATTAACACGTGACTTTAGAAGTCTCAGATTAATCAGCACGTGACTCGTGGTTATTTGTACCCTTGTGGGAATTTTTCGCCACCAAATGCAAATACGAGGCTAAAAATATTGCTTTGTTTGTACGTGGAGAGAATATTCATTGCAATAGTACTGTACATCTAAGAAAACAGAAAGTAATTAAAATGTTGATTACTATAGTAAATCTCTGCAGCGTCTGATTATTTGTATTTCAGATGTGCTCACATTTCTGAGAAGTTAGCTTTTACACAACAACCTACCATGATTATCTGATATCCTCCGGAAGGTTAGCTGAGTTGTTTCCTATATTACTTAGGAAAAAATTTCTTTTCACAATTGAAAATGTCAGCATCAATTTAAAGTAACACTAAGCATGTGCTTTGCTTTCTGAATATTATCCTCCAGCCACCCTGCCGAGGATCTGGCTGTGACAGTTTGATTAGACCATCAATCCTCACTGTTAACAGCACTTTTCCTGAACACCTGGGCTGCCGGGTCACATCTGAAGCCGGCTACCGTTGTTTCAGGGACCCAACGTGCGCTCGCCATAGCAATTTACATTATGTGCGCAAATTAAAAGTTACCTTATAACAACAGTTTACCTTAAAAAATGACCTCGTTTTCCCCCATGTTAAAGTTATGTTAGGTTGTAGGAGGTGCATTTTTGTCTGATGAAAGAATCTTTTAGGACACAGTCACCCGCCATGATGAAGGTGTGTTTCTTTTTTCTTTTTATTTGGCCTTACATCAGAATCTCTGTAATGAAAATAATCTGGTCCTTCATCTTCTTGCGCTATGTAGAAATCTGCTTTGATTGCATTTTTTAAATTTAATTACATTTTTAAACCAGATTTAAGCCTAAATAAATAATCGAATTTGTCATATATTGCCGAAAATCTTCCTGCTTTCTGCTCCTAAATTCTCCACTTGAACTGTCACAGTGTCTGATTTATACCGTCCTATTTATAGTTGTGGTGATAGAGATAAATACCTACTTAACATTTTCAATGCAAATTGTTTTAGTAGCACACTGCAGCATAAGCACGCTGTGAAATCTAGCATCATCGGAGTTTTTGATACCGTAATTATCTTTTGTTTTCCTCGCAACTTTTTATAGATACAATGAGGGAAGGAAAATATAAGAATTCATATCATTAAAACTTACGATACTTGGGAGTAGAGACCTGACTTCTGCTACTCAACCAAAGTCTTCCTGTTCGGGTTTGGACGGCGTTAAGTGGGAAATAGACGCCCCACGACAGAGCGAACGGCGGAGCCAACGTGGAGCCACACGGAAGTCGTAGCTCCTGTTTTTGCGGCGCCTTATCATCGGTTTTCGGGTTTTCTTGCCTGCTCCTTTAAGGCCTCGTGAGCGCTGTGCGAATACCTCGAAGTGGTGTGCTTTTTTGGAGAGAAAATCTTTCACGTTTGGCAGAAGAGCACGTGGAATCGTGTATGAAAAAAGACTTTCCTGTTTCTGATAGAGGATACTTTTTTTTTTTTTCTTCTCTAGAGACGTGACGCTCTTGGAATCATTAACAGTGTTCACCCTGATTTGTAATGACCTATCCGCTCCTGTGTAGGAAAATGTTATTAAATAATACTAAATATTCATAAGTAAGATTCTCCTTTGTAGAGCTCAAAGCCCAACACGCGTGCGGGTCGAGTTTTCTCGCGTTCTGGAGCAGTGAGGGAGCACGCTCCCCTGCGGCCGTCGGCACGCGCGTCCCATTTCAGCTGCGTCTCTTGCCCCGGTCTCCTCGCGTTTGCATTAGCGTGGCTCGTGTCCTCAGTAAAGTCTCGGTCCTACCCCAGAACGTCTGGAGTAACCGTCGTAAGCTTGTGAAGCGTTTGACAGCGGCACAGGATCATAGGTTGGGAAGTTCATTTGACCGATAAGCCGTCGGCCTCGTTTTAATTCGGCCCCTTCCGTATCCGGCGGTGTGACCTTGCCCACGTTACTTTCCATCCCTGTCTCCTTCTGTGCGCGGGTGGGATCCGCAGGAGCCGGAGCCGGGGTCGCAGCCCCCGAGACCCGCGTGTCGCAAAGCCGCTTTGTTTCCTCGGACTGACCTCCTTGGCTCTCTGAGTCTGGTCTCCTTGTCTGAAAACCCGATATGGTAAGACGTAGACGGTTGTGACGATCAAACGAGGTGGTAACTGAAAAGCCCTGTGAGGGAAGTAAAACGGCACATTGTGGTGAGGACAGTGCTGGCCGAGGCTTCTTATTCTCCAGCACCTGGATCTGAGTCCTGACACCGTCACTGTATTACCTGATGCGACGTTGGCCAAGTTATTTGGCTTCCGAAGCTCAGGGCACTCAGCTGACGCTACGGGGAGCAACTCCTTCCTCTACACAGTCCTCCTGAGGAGGGAAGTGAACGAGGCCTGGTGCGTTCTCACCGCGGGGCGTCCGACCTCGAGGAGGCGTTCTGTCCCTGGGAGTCACCTCTGTCCCGAGTGCATTCGTTCAGTGGAAACTGACCGAGGCCCGGCCTCGCTTTCAGTTCTAGGAGTGGATTGGTGAGCAAGACACGGGCTCTGTATTTGTGGGGTGAACTTGTGGGGGAGGCAGAAAATAAGTTGGGGAGCCAATGACTAATTTTGGAAAGCGGTGGGCGCTGTGGAGGGAGTGATGTGAGGTGACAGGCAAGGAGGTGATGGGGGGCAGCGGTGAGTACTGTCGGGTAGGCCTTTCACGGAAGGCAACTCCAGAACATTCTGGAAAGACTTTTCTGAGGCATTTCAAGTAGAATCTTGAACGATGAGAAGGAACGTGTCCAAGAGCATTCCAGGTAGAGGGAATAGAGAGAGCGGACTTGGAAGTGAGAGGAAACGGGGGCCTTGGGTTTACCGAGCAGGGCCGCTGTGGCTGTGACAGGTGCACGGGGCACGAGGGCTCCATGCAGGCCTGAGCGCAGCCCTGCCTTGCAGGGCTCTGGAGGTCGTGGTGAGGGGGTTTGTATTCCTTGTGCCAGCAGCACGTGGCAGAAGCACGCTGGTTGGGCTTCTGGGTAGTGCTCGAGGTCTCCCTGCATAATCTTTCAGAATTATCTGTCACCCTGTCCATTTTTAGACGGGACTTCAGCATTTTCCTCTTCAGTATAAACAGTACAGGATGTAATTTCTAGTGAATAGTGTAAAGGTCGACATTGTAAAAGTATTTCATATCCCACTTTTGAATATGCATCCAGTAGAATGTTAATACTGTGCTGATTTCATAGTAGCATCCATTTAAAAATTATATGATTGAGTTCTCCTTTGACGGTCAGCTCATATTTGCTTTTCTTCTTGAACTCCTACATCTTCTACTTCCTCCACAGATTTTATTTTATGGTTCTTATAATGTGAAGATATATTAATCGTCATCCTGTCATTTCTGTGTGTGTATGTGTGTACGTATACATACTTGCATATACAACCTCGAAGTAAGGTTTTTAAATTTTTAGTATCTTTGGCTATTCTACCCTGGGTGTTAAAATTGGCTGGAAAGAATTATTATAAATAGCACTAATACACGGTTGATTTGAACAGCACAATTAATACAAGGTTGGTAATTATTACACATGGAAATGTAATGCCATGGGAATGCCTCTCATTGAGATGGAGAGAGTTTTTCAAATTTCAATTCATAGGCCCATCGATGAATAGTCTTAGTAGGGTGAGAAGTGGAAAGGAGGAGTGAACAAATGATATTGAGATTCTGTGGTTGTGGGGCTTGGAGAGGAAGCCTGTATCATATAAGTTTATATTATACCGTCATGATAGGATTAATTACATTGTTTTAAAAGTTAATGTAATTTTAACAAGTACATGGTAGGAATGAATAACGAATTGATGATGTTCCTTCAGGTTTGAATAAATATTGAAGAAAATATATAGGTTAGATTTCTTTCAAGAAATGTTTCTTTTGCTGACGTAAAACTGTTCTCCTGGAAATTAATGTGGAATCTTTCACCTCTTCCTCCTTGAAATCACAAAAAACGTGTAACAGAGATAGACTGAGGCATGTGTGAGTGGGCGTGTTCTTTTTCCTGACACATCACCTTGACTTTGTAGATAGGGTGTGTTTCGCAGTGAATTACTTCCCAGGGTTCCTTCTTTCTTTTCTTTTTTTTAAAGCAAAAACTGTGGTAGTCAGTCCCATGCTTAGAGAGGGGGTGGGTCTTTGCTGCAAGCTTTTTGTCTGGGGAGATGGGCTCCACCCTGTCCAGCCCTTGAATCCTGTTCTCTTTCTGCACTCCTCCCAGTCAGCCTGGTGTCCTTCAGGCTGGATGAGGTCGGATCTCTAAGCAAAAACCGGCATCATGCTCACCATCCTATCTGTGCTGTCCCTGAATTTAGGACATCGGAATTTAGGCTGACTGCCCCGTGTCTAATGTCATGCTTCTCTTTTTATAGAAATATGTACACAGAAGGGAAGACTGTATGCTCTGTCCCAGTCCCAGGCTTATGGTGCTTTGATTTTAGAATGGCTATTCCACAAACGGTAGTTTTTTTAGTGCCCCAAGGCTTTTTGCCACTCGGGGGCACAGTACAGGATGAGCAAGGAGGAGGCCCTTGTTCTGGTGAGTGAGACAAAGGCAGGTGGAATAGGATGTGGTTAAGGCCAAGTGGCTTTAGGTGCTACCTCAAGAGCTTTCATAGGCATTCAGTAAAAGGAAAGAATAAATGAGCTAGGGATCAGAAATCGATCCCTGTAAACCATCTGGGCCTAAATGTTCTCTTTCGAATGTCTTTGCATGCCCTCACAGTGTCTGGAGATCAGTGGTCTGAGCCTAAAGGTCATGGCAGAGAGAATCAACTGCGGAAGGGAGGGCACGGAAAAGATCTCATTCCAGTGAGAGATGATGGCGGTTTAGACCACGGTGCTAGCAGTGGTCAGGTTTGTGATAAACTGTGAGGGCAGACCCAATGGCATTTGCTGGAGGATTGACTGTAAGATAGGCATGAGAGAGAGGAATCGGGGCCGGAATGGGCTGGGTCAGTGGTGGTGCCCTTAATTCGGATGGAGAAGACCTTGAGAAGAACGTGTTTTGGGTTGTCTTTGGGACTAAGAGATGGGTGTGGAACACTATCAGATGTGCAAGTATGGATATCGACTAGGAATTCCAGAAAAAAAGGCAGAGGCCACATCTGAAGGTGTACCTTTAGGAGGCAGAGGCCTGCAGCTGCTGTCTGTACCTGCTGTGGAAAGTGGGCACAGTCACCTACAGATTTGGAGATGACAGAGAGGGAGGGGGGCCCAGTCTTTGGCCATCCGATTGGAGGTCAGGTGGAGGGGAGGCCGCAGTGGAGGTCCAGAGTAGACTGCGGACATCGTAACTCAGTAACAAAACTCTTCCGGGAGGGACTTCATATTTGGGTACAGTGTTATTTGCAACATCAGGACAGGACGTTAGGTATCCATATTCTTCCTGAGTCTGTATCGGAGTTTGTTGAACCAGACGGTTTTTGAGAGATTGCATCATTTCCCGAGGACTGATGTTCCATAATGTCAGCCCTACCTGTCCAGATGACCCGTGAAGTTTGTTAATCAGGGCTCTGATGGTAATGGTGCTGTTAGAAGAACTCAGAAGTTCTTTTCCCGTGTCTGACTTCCATATTGTCCAGACTCCACAGGTCATGCTGATGGGACAGGTTAATCAGTCCCAGCCCCAGATGCTTTTTTGCATGTGAATTATTAGAGTGTGAGTCAATCCTGATCCCCCTTCACTGTCACTCTTTTGTGTATTGTGAAGTATTCAGTTAAGGGGCAGGGTGGTCGTGGCGTTGTTGCATGATTTGAAGACGACTTCCCTTGGATGGTCTCTTCTGCAATCTGCCCAGTGGGAGAGCTGTTTTCAGTCTCTTCCTACCCACATGTTTTTATATGTTTATGGTTCTGAGGCAGGTTAAAATAAGGAAGGTTTTATTCCATGATTTATTCTCTTTCTATTTTTGTATTTTTAAAGGGTGCTAATTTCGTGGTTGGTATTTTGCACGTCATAAACTTTTATAGTTATTCATTTGTGAATTTGAGAGTTTTTGTAGTTTTTTGGATACAGTTTTGTATAGTTTTTATCTTTTGTCATAGTTATTCTTTTTTATATTTTGCTTTTTAAAAAACATTTCTATTTTTCTATTAGTAATCATACCACTTGGTATACTGAGTTGTCTTCCTTGGATTCCTTAGGATTGTGCTCAGAAACCCATATGTGTGTTAAAGCTTAATCGCATTATAATTACATCCTGCTCTTGGTCTTACACCGTTAGCAGACTGAGAAAGAAAGTAAACCGCGCGATTTGGTCAAATGGCACATTTCCATCTCTCTCACTCATTGCACCAGGCAGGTGCGGTTCACGGTTTTCCTTTTTACTAGTCGCTCTGACTTCGTTACGTCGCTTTCTTCTCTGTTCGCTGTACTTTTGAGGTTCCCTGATATTTGCTTATCTTTTTGTTAATTTTCTGTTACAAACCTTACGTCATTTCACGAATGTTCTTCTTTCCTTCCTTCCCTTCAAGTGAAGCAGCATAGCAGACCGTTTGCAAGCGGGGCCATCATCTCAGACAGTGCTGGGTCGGTGTCTTATTGCTGTCACTTACCAGTGGCGAGACCTTTGGCAGGGAGCTTAGGAGCTGATAATAATATTTGTTTCAGAAAGTTGTAAAATTTAAATAACGTGCCATAAATTTTCTAATACATATCAACTACTCAGTATATTCCCTATAAGACTTTCACAACTACTCAGTATATTCCCTGGGAGGTTTTCGTTAATCTGATTCAGACACACCGTTTTCCTCCAGTCCCCCTCGTGCCCTGAACAGCCAGAACTTGCTTTTCCCACGTTGCATTTTACTCTTCTAGACAAGCTGTTGTTGTCCTTTTGAAGACACTGTCTCTTCCCGCCACCCCCGGCTGTGTGTATGATTTTCTTTTCGTCTTTGGTTTTCTGTACTTTGGTTATAATGTGACTTCATGCGTGTGACGTGTACGTGTGCGTATATATGTGTGCATGTGTGTGCTTGCCGTGTGTACTTGCACGCACACTTGTGTTTTCATTCTGTTTGGGGTTTGCTGAGTCTTGGAAGTTGGTGTCTTCCTCAGTTTTGGAACCCCTTGGCTGTGGGACAGCGTGGATCCCTTGGCGCTGACCGTGTGGCGTCTGCTCGGGGTTCTCTCTCTCCCTCTCTCTCTGCCCTGCTCCCACTTGCACACGTGTGCACGTGCTCACTCAAATAAAGAAATAAATAACTTTAAAAAAAGAAAAAAATTACCTAGCAAATTATATTTTTATTTTTTCAGTGGTTGGTATTAATTTTAAAAGATCCTAAGTTTTGCTTATTTGAAGTGTTTTTAAGGATTGACGTGATTAAATGTAAGACTCTCAGTAAATTTGAAGTTAGTTCTGTTTATTGAAGAGTAATAAATAAGATTTTGTCCTCTATCACATTTGCCAGGGTCCTGATTGTAACATCCTGGATAATTACAAGTACAGAAGCAAACAAAGAGACAATATTTTTATCATGAAGCTAGAGGACTAGGAAGTAAATTTGTAAAAATAGGATTGTTTTTATTATATCCTTTAAAAAAAAGGTTTGACCTGATTGCTCAAAGTTCTTGCTTATACCATTCAGTGAAAGTTTTAATTTCATTCTTGCCTTTTTTGTGAGAGAGAGTCAAATAACCTAACAGTGGTTTATTCCCTGGCACTTTTTGTGCTTTTTTTCATTTAGATACTACTATCCACATATGCTTTGTTTTAGAATGTCTCCAGCCTTTACTTATGGAAATTTCCAGTGCACAGGCACCTGCAGGAGCACCACTGTGTTCACCTGGGTCCTGTGACCTTCACAGTCAACTTGGGTAGCATCTGTCTTAGCTTGCTTTCACCCGTGTTTTCCTTCCCTTCTTCCCTTCCCGTCTCCACTAGGAAACCAGTTTTATTTTATTTGGGGGATTTATCCTTCTGTTTTAAACACAAAGCAAATATGGAACATAATGTGTGTTAAGGCTTAAAACTGTAACTAAAAATTTTTGTCACAATTCTAATGAAACAGTTGCTGAATAACCTTACTTTCCCATGATTGATTTTCCCTTTATAGTAGATATTAGTGAGTAATTTGGGTAAGTTCAGCAGTTAGTAGATACGGGGACCAAGGTTGGACCGGAGGCAGTCCCGCTCAGGAGCCTGCACAGCACTTCTCCCTGCTGCCTTGCAGCCTGGGCGCCGGACCCTTTCACGTATGTCACTAAGTCATTCACGATACAACTTTGATGTTTCAGGTCCTTTCGACTTCACTGTGTTCGTAGATGGTTTTGCTGAAGCATAGCTCTTTGATTATCTTCCTTTCTCTATAAACCAAACGGAGCAATGGTGTTCTGCCCCTCTGAGAAACATTTTGAAATTCTTTATATGTCGTTCCAAGCTCTGTGCAGTACGTATCCAAATATCGATTTACATTTACTTCTCTCACACAATTCCTTAGGATTTGGGATATGAATACTTTTATGCTCATGGTTTTGCAAATTCTTGATTGAAAGCTGTAGAACGTACTGGAAACTCTTGCACAAAAGGACATTCTTGGGTTTGTTGCTGCTCGACCTCTTTGTTGTTCGCTCCAGCCAATTAAACAAAATTCTTTGCTTCTAGGTAGTGATCATATTCTGGCACATTTATGGTTACTTGGGCTGATACTGAATTTGAGGTAGAAAATGGAATAGCTCGCCTTTGGACTCAGTCCTCCAGCAGGTTCATTTTGTGAATAAGCTGAGTAGGATTTTCTCCACTCTTCTTGGAATAGTTGTTTGTTGGAGACTTACTTCTTTTATCCTGATAGCGAAGGTTTATTTCTGTCTTTTCTTACTGCTTTAAGCCTACCTAATCACAAACGCTTTTTTTTCCAAATTACTTTCCTGATAATTCAAAATCTATCATGTTGCAAGAAGTGATGAGATCTTACTGTTTATACCAAATGCAAATACAGGGTACACAGACCTCTAAATGCTTTTCTCTAGGTGATGCACTTGTAATAACATTAATAATGTTTCTTTAATGTTTTCCCAACTCAATATAAAAGTTATTTCTTCCTAAGATGACAAGTATATGATGGGGTGTTTAGACATAAAAAAGTGGAAACTGATTGTTGCCTTCTTCATAAAATGGAAACAGAATAGATAAAAATTTTTTTCCTTTAAATTCTGTTTCTACGAACACATGAGTTTAAAAGCCTTTCTAAATGTTTGTGATTCTTAATCTTGACATTGTTCTTAATTTTCCATTTTTATCTTATTATAATGTGAGAATATTGTTGGCTTTTTGTTTGGTGGCTTTGATTTGTTTAAACCAGGAATTTGGTGGTGTAGAAGATGAAAAACATTTTATTTGTATGTTTAACTCAGTAATGACATAATCAGGTGTGGCATATGTCATTTACGTTTGTGTCTCTAAAGCTCAGTATGCAGAGTGTTATTCTAATAAGGACATAATCTAATTGCTGAAAGTGTTGCGTATTTTAGCCTGCATGTATATTAATGGTTTTGACTTTTGATCAATACTCGTGTCAGTAAATAAACCTATTATAAAATCGTGGATACAATTCAGGTATTAGATAAAAAGTAGGGAATCACTTTCTATAGACCTTTGTCTTGTTATGTTGTTTACCTTTTCTCTGTTAAATTTACTAAGGACCTCATTGATTCTCTTCTGTGTTTGGTGCTAAAATCTCTCTCTGAATAAAATCGCATGGATGTTTTATGTTAATTATTCTTAGGCTGAGTTTTCATCGATCTGAAGGGTTAATATGCTCATTCTAGCAAATATCCTGCAGTCAGACTGTGGAGTTACTACCCTGTTAGCCGATACATCATCACTGCAATTGGTTGAAGAGTCTCCATTCGTGGAGATGAGTCCTGCTGTGCTTTTAGGAGAAGCATATCACAGGGAAACATCCCGTGTGTCGCTTGCCTTTCAGCAATTTGGGTTTCTGATTCTTTTTGACAAAGAGTTGCAGAGACGAAACCTGGCACCTTTCTATATTCTTCGTGTTTTTATAGCGTGTCTGAATGATGACGCATTAGAGACACGCTGGAAGTTTCTTTATTCCTGGAGTTCCCATTACTTTGATGAAATTGATGTTCTTAATTCATTTTATAAATAGCACCTACAGTTCTTCCTACGTGGTTGGCACCTGTCCCCCAAAACCATGTCACTGATATTTAGTTAAGATGGAAAAAATATGTGGAAAAATTTGGGGTATAAAGGAGTCATTTTTTACTATGCTGTTTTGGTTTATGAAATATAAAACAGAAAGTGCATCGTGCATTTTTGTACGTCGCTTATGGCATTAGCCATAAATTAGTGTTACGCCACTATTTAAGACATTTGTTTTAAAAACAAACATGTTTAAATAAATAAGAGAGAAATAAATAAGTAAATATTTAAGATCTGTGTATCTTCAGAATCCTGTGATGGTGGTTTTCAGCACATGGAGATTATTTAAAAAGTAAGAAAGTAAATTACTGTTGGGCAGGAATTATTGTAGATACGATGACTGTGAGGTATTTTTTACGGTGTACTTTTACGGACCATTTTAAAGCCAGTGATAGATTCTAAAGCTTCTCTGAATTGTAGAGACATAGGGTTGTGGATTATCCATAGTCAGGTAGCCAATATCAATCTTTTTGTGTGTTTTAATTGGATAGTTTATGTATTGGCTCAGAATTCCATTCTTCTTTTTTTTTCAATATAGAAGGGAAGTGTGTAAGATGATAATTTATCAGCGTGTACATTTGTCAACCCACTTTGGAAATGTGGGATGAGTCTCAGCCTCATTGTTCAAAGGGGGTTTGCATTTGGCCTCCCAGAGTTCGGTTAGTCAGACTGTGCCCACACTTCTTGTTCTCCCCCCGCCATGTTTATTTATTTATCTTTTGAGATGGGGAGGTGGGCAGAGGGAGAGGGAGAAATCCCTAATCTGTCCGTGCAGAGCCCAACAACGCAGGGTTCAAACTCAGGAACTGTGAGAGCATGATCTGAGCCGAAACCAAGAGTCAGACGCTTAACTGGCTGAGCCACCCAGGCACCCAGTGCCCATACCCCCTTTAAGAGTTTGTTGTAGGAAGATCACAGGTGCCAGAGCAGTACTTACTGCTCAAGAACGCGTTCCTTCTTCACAGTGCAATGCTGCGTTTGAACCCATGCCTTGTATTTTGTGGGTCACGTAATCCCACACTTGATTTATTAACATGAATTGTTCAGTTCTCACCATGTAGATAAAGCAGTTAAAGTTTGTGTATTACATTTCATTGTTATTTTAATTTCTGCATCCCTCGTACATTATTTATTTCTTGTGTTGTACTTTATTTATGTATAAGATGCCCTTAGTATATTGTTTATCAATTTGAGTTTGAAATTTCACATGTGCATATAGAATAGCTACTTGAGGATTTGTTTTTAGGTTATCAAAAGA
Organism: Lynx rufus; assembly: GCF_022079265.1. Classification (NCBI taxonomy): domain Eukaryota; kingdom Metazoa; phylum Chordata; class Mammalia; order Carnivora; family Felidae; genus Lynx; species Lynx rufus. The sequence continues at coordinate 4,353,759 of NW_025814835.1, read as the reverse complement.
AATTTTTTCATTGTAATACTTTCCTTGCCTTGACTAAAATCAGCAAAACTCTTTTTACACACAGATGTATTCTAATTCAGCAGCTGCCTTCTTACACATTTTTAAAAACACATTTAAAATCAGAAATCCAAACGCAAAACTACAGCACAGAGGAATATCACATGTATTTATGGCCCTCTCTGGAGGACTGAGGAGCAGATAACATTCATTCATATGTGGCTAGTTTCCGACCTTGACGGTCATTATTCAGTGCGTTCCAATAATATAACTTTAAAGCATATTTTTCATCATATTTAGCTGGTTTATAGGCAACTGAACAAGAAAAAACACTAAATGTGAATAAAGACTAAAGCATTTTGGCATGACTTGATAGATGATAAAGGAAATAATCTCTCTCTCTCCCTCCTGCCCTTCTGTATGGAGACGTGTCACAGCTGGAAACACAGCTTGGTTGTGACATGCCTTTCACCTCCCTGAGAGGTGGTGCTGTGTGCCAACAAATTCTGAAGCCTCAACCGAGGTATTACAGCATCTTGGTCAGGTGTACAGGATTTTGAGCCTCTGTAAACTTGATTATTAAAATAGTAGTGAGTCTCAGATGGAATGGGTCTGCTGGCAATAGCTGTAGATACTTGTTTTGGGGTAAAAAGTGTTCATACCGTGTGTTTGGTTTTCTTGTTTTGCCAGGGGCGAAGCTCCATTATTCAAAGGTCCGTTTTGCCCCTCCTCTACGTAATTTCCATGAACAAAAGTCTACCTCCAAGGAAGTGTTATTGTTCCTTCTAAGGGTCTTCTTATTTTTGAGATCTGTCCTGGGGGGAGTGACAGGATCTTCCCACAGCCAGGATGTGGGATTTTAGCCGTGTGGCCAAGAGGTGTTTGCTCTTAAGTGTTTCCCATGACGTGGAAGTGATACGAAATGTGGTTGCTTATAAGCATGCTCCTTTTCATTTCTGGCTCTTTCTGTCCATCTGTGTTAAGTGACAGTTGAAAAGACAGGGTTGTGTACCTTGTCTTTTGGCAAATTGGCATTCTTCTGTTGTTGGTTTTGCGTGTGTTGTTGTCAGATGCTTTTGTTACGTACCGCTGCCTGGGGAGCAGTCGAACAGCGTTTTGGACAGTGTAACCAGTGCATCTGGTGGCTTGGTTCCCCTGGCGTCGGCACACACGTTCTCATGAGACGAGATAAGGTGAGACTGTCATGAGGACCAGCTCAGTTATTCTGAAACGGAAGCTTCTCACAGTAGGTCATTTTTTTTCTTAAGTCAGTGTTTTTAAGTTACTCACTACAATATCAGGTATTAAAAATACTTCTTTAAGTGTCTTTTTTGTATTGATGAATTTTCATTTTGAGAATTATCTCCATAGTGTGGAACTCTAAAGCCGTCACTTTTCTACAAATATCCCAAAACAAGAGAGCTTTTGAGTTGCCTGTTTTATAGTGAATTTCATGGGTTACGTAAAAGGATAAAATTCACGGTACTTGACATTAAGCAGCTACCAATGCAGTCTGCTTACCTTCTGAACTATTCCTGTCGTTGTTGTTACCTAGCTTGCGTTCTGTAGGACAAGTGAAAGGAGAGCCCTGTTTTTGATGATGGAGTCATTCAGCAAACATTTATTCAGCAGATGTGTCGATACCTGGCGAGGCGTTAGGGATGGAAGGATGAACGAAATCTGAGACACGGGACAAGTAGGCACCAGGAGGGCCACTCGTCACGTGTGGCGGTTGATCAGGTGATAGAGAGATGCACAGTGTGTTTCGGGAACAGAATTAACCTACCTTGATCTTGAAGGTAGCTCTCCTGACGAGTTGTTTGTTAAAGGGTCATGGATAAAATCCAGCAACATTTAAGTGATAACATTGGCAGAATTGGTTACACTGTGAAAACGAGCCATGAGGCGGAGCAAGGAGTGAGGAATGACGTGTCCCTGGTTTCTGATTTCGTCAGGTGGGTGCACGCATAGGACTGAGTTGAGCAGTTTCTGTTTAACAAAACTTGTAGTTCAGTGGTTCAGGTAAGTACACAGTATAAGTTCTCGGAGAACATGTCTTTATAAAAACATTCCCAAGAGTTTAGAAGTAGAAGGCGTAACACGATTTGCTATCAGAAAAATCTTTACCCGGCCACACTCATTGGTTTCCTTTAAATTTGGGACCTCGGAGTACAAGTGGACCTTAGAGGGTCCTGCCGTCTTACCACATTCCTCTGGGTCACCCTCCTCCCCCCTGTCTCCTCAAACCACCAGTCATGACCCTCCTGGTTCACTGAGAAAGTGGAAGGTATTCGAGAGGGGGGTCACCTCTGTCCCCACACTAACCCTACCAGGCCCGTGCGCGGCTGGGCTGGTGGGTTCCGGGCTGAGGCAGCCTGCCATGCGTGCCCTAGCCCCGCCTGAGCCCCGTTTCTGTAGTTGTCCTCTCTCTCTGTGACATCCGTGGTTTTCTCTCCGCCTGATTGGATTATTCCCGCAAATGTGATCAAAGCCTAATCTCTTCCATCCTGAAAACAGAAACGGACCCCCTTGACCCAGCATTCCTGTCCAGAGACCCCCTTACCGTCATCTACAGCCCCGTGCGGCAGAGCTCCTCCGGAAAGTTGTCCGTGCCATCAGAGCTGCCCTCCCGTCTTCCCCGTACCCCTCCCGGGGGCTGGCTTCTTCCCTGACTCTCAAGCCTTGTCAAGGGCACAGGAGTTGCATGTTGCCAGCTCGAGGGGTCAGGTCCCAGCCCTCGTCGTGACCTGTCAGAGCAGTGCCCGGGTCACCCCCGTCATTTGGCTTCTAGGACGTTGCCTCGTGCCTCACTGGCCACTCCTGGTCCGCCCCCTGTGGCTCTCCTCCTCCTCTTGACTCCAGCTGTTGGGGAGCCCAGGGGCTTCGTCCCAGGCCTGCTCCTCCCGGTTTCCACATGGATGTCTATGTCTGTGTTCTCGTCTCTCAGTCTCCGTGTTTTTGGGGGTCGGGCCAGGATGTCGACGCTCTCCAGCTCTGTAATCCCTGCCCTGCCTGCAGAAGAGCTACCGATTCGGAAGCAAGTGCTGGAACCGGTGCCGTCTTGGGAAGTCTCTGTTGAGAAACGTGTCATTTAGTTTTCAAGGCGTTGAGAAGCTAGGCAGTATTTTTTAATACGTTTTTGAGGTGTGTTTAGATGGTTAAAAAGTAAAGCCTCTTTGAGTTTTTGTATGAACACAACGTGGGTGTCCGCACGGGTGCCTGAGGAGTAAGTTGGCAGGAAGGCGCGCCTGGGCCGTGGCTCTGCGCACCTGCTGCGCGTGGCGGGTGGTCTCAGTCTCGTTCTCGTTCTGTGCTGGCCCCCCGTTGTTTTCAAGTGAGGGTTAGGATGTACTGGTCAGTATGTCGTCAGAACTTGGTAGCATCAGCTCACAGTCGGTTTTTCTGTCTCTCTTACATGAATGTATTTTCCAGAGCTAACACGTAAGAAATTTAGAATAGTTAAAGTACTTAAGAAAATTAGAAACTGTTTAGGAGAAGTTAAGTAATTGTCACAGGAACCCGGTGTGGAATGAGATGGGGACTGTAATTGGCACGCAATTTAGCACAAAGCTCCCTGTCAGCGAAAGCACACGTACAAACCTACTCTGGTTACGGCATTTTTACTTTCTAGTCTACGGCTACGTCTTACTCACTGGTAGAGACAACGTTTTCTTATCATTTGATGCCAGAAGGAATTGGATATTTGGGTTTTTGATACTAGCTTGCTTTATTTTTGTACAACTTCTCAACACTGTCTTCGTTTGGCTCTTTTTGGAACGGAGGGCAATAAAATCGCGCTCGGCGAGGACTTTGCCCGGCTCTCTGTGCTGGTGTAAGCGTAGGCCTGTGATTTTCTGGTGCGATGGCACTCCGGCAGATCTTAGAAAACCTGCAGCAGAGAGAGCTTCCCGGGCCCTCGGACCACGTCCTGCCCGCTTCTCTGTGCTTCGTTCCTCCTCCCGCGGGGCACCGTGTCGGGGCCGCAGCCGACGCCCCCCGCCAGGTCCAGCTCTCCGGCGGTGGGCTGGAGCGAGGCACGTGTGGTGGTGGCCCACGGAGCTCCCTTCTCGTGAGAAAGCGGGGAGCGCGTTCTGAAGGTTGACGAACTTTCTCTGTCGTTCTCTGCTCTGGGGAAAACCAGCCCCACGTCCGCTTCCGTGATGTTTCTGGGGTGAGGGTGGGGTCGGGTAGAGATGTTTACCGAATGTTACTGTTTCCCCTAGGACGACACGGGACCGAGAATCTCCGTGCCTGCTCGCACGTCTCATTTGCCCTTGTTAGCACCCGCGGTGCCCGCTCCGCGCCTGGGTGCCCCGAGGCACAGGAGCCACCCTGTGAGCACCCCTGCGGGCCGGGTGCTGGAGAGTCAGGAGAACAGCCAGTTCCACCTTCCTGCCTCCAGCAGGTGTCCCCTGTCTCCCTGCTGAGGAACAGGGCAGACGCCCCGTATTCTGAGTGAAGTTTTCGTGGACGTTTTGTTTTGAAACAATTTCAAATTTATAGAAAAGTGTGGGCATCATACAGAGAACTCCTGTGTGCTCCGGAGATCCTGCCCAGTTTTTCCCCTATTCCAGTAATGCCCTTGTAGCAAAAGGAGTTCGTCCTCGGCGCCCGACAGTCACCACTCTACTTCCTGTCTCTGTCTCTTGGAAGTGCAGTTGCGCAGCATTTGCCCTTTCGTGACTGGCTTATTTCGCTGGCACAACGTCCCCCGTTGTAGCAGGTGTCAGAATGTCCTTTCTTTTCAAGTCTGAATAATAATTCATTGTACCTACCACATTTTTCTATTCATTAATCTGTCAGTGGACACCTGGTTTGCTTCTGCCTTTTGTCTCTTATGAATATGTTGCTGCAAACATGGGTCTACACGTATCTGAGACCCTGCTTTCAGTTCCTTTGGGATTCACCCAGGAGTGGAGTTGCCGGATCCCACGGCAGTTTTGTGTCATTTATTGGAGGGAACCTCATACTGTTTTCCACAACGGCTGCGCCATTGTATGTTCCCAGCGGTTTCTCCGCATCCTTGCCGACACTGGAAATTTCTGTGTTTTTTGGTTTTTGTTTTGTTTCGTTTTGATCTATGGCTGTGAGGTGGGAGAGAGCCTATTTTAATGATAGTATCTTCGTTGGACTAGTACACGTCCTTGTTTTCCCCTGTTCGTTAGTTTCTTACATCTAGGACTTAAAAGTTCATTTGGTGTTTTATGTTCATATTTTTCATAGTTGGCAAGGAGGATATTGATTTGAAGGCTTATAACTGATTCCCCCCCCCCCTTTAAATGATAGTTTGATGATTTCAGGAAATTTCCTTTTTGGAGTACCTGAATCATACCTTGAAAGGAAAAGAACAATTAAAACTGATTTCCTCCTTTTGACTTTGGTAGGACTTGTTTAATAAAATTGTCAAGCGGGAGTTCCATTCAAGTTTTTTAGAAGCTTTGTGCCTTTGCCTTGAGTATTTAAGATATCACTAAAACTTCTTCAGTGTTCTTTAAGGTCTTTTAAATTCTGCCGACTCGAGATGATGGATTTCTTCCTTCTATGTGCATAATTGAGGTAGCTGCTTGATGGCATCTGATGACTTTGGATAAGATTTTCTTCTTTCTCTCACGGGGTGCCATGTACATAGGAAGGGACGTCGAGGGCACGGGGAGATCTGGGGACTCAGGGTGGAATTCATGGATTCTGGCCCTCACGCACCCGTCCACTCCGTTAGGGCTGTGGCTTCTCACTGCAGCCCTCTCTGCTGTGCTGACTTCCTTTTACTCCATGTTCGTATTCAAACCTTTACCACAGTCTTCCAAGTTTCCAGATCTAGCTCTATTTTTGTACCTCCCACCCCACCCTTACTGCCTCCTCTGTCAGAGAGAGACAGAGACGGGGTCAGTCACTCATTTCGCACTTATTTCGCTGTACATGCACCATGCGTCTCCTCAGGTTACTTGTGGAGGAGACAGAAGACACTGTGATTGTTGGACAAGGTGAAGCGTTTTGTGATGGAAGGATGCACAGGAGGACACCTGAATTACTTGGGTTGGGACAGCCTCGTGGAAGAGGAAGTGATGCGTTTCACGGGGTCCGTGGCCCTACGGCTGGGCCAGTGCCTGGGGCTGTGTTCCTGACCGGGAGCATCTCAGCACAGTTGACCAGGCCAGCTGGGAATACGCTGGAGTTGGTGCCGGGTAATGCAGTCCCGAAAGGAAACCTCCTGTTTGAGCTTGTAGGAGGGTGACGTTAGGGTCAGCTTCTGGGACTAGAGACCGCTCTTCCTCAAACAGGGAAGAAAGAAAGGAGGCAAGGGGGGAAGGGAGAGGAAGAAAAGAAAAGATACAAGAAAAGCCAAGCAGCAACGTAACCGCCGAAGGGTTTGTGCATAAAAGGCACTCACAGGTGGGTAGCGTGAGTCAGCAGGCCTGCTCCACATGGCGCACAGACTCTGACCCCCGCCCCCCTGCCACCGCCCTGCCATCCCAGCGTGCGCTCTGTCCTCAGAGACACCTGTGGGCTGGTGAACTCACTGGCCTTTAGCCATGACATCTTAGTTGCAGGCCAGAAGAGGTGGGAACAGAGGCAGACAAGATAGGGCCCCTCTGCCGAGCCCAGTCTCTGGAAAGAGCCTTCCAGAAGTCCTACAGGAGTGGTCTCCTTGCTGGGTCTCCCTCCCCTGCCCGTACGCTGCCTATGAGGAGTAGCAGTTTTGTGACCTGCTGTTACCAGGAAGGAAGGGCAGAATGGACATCGGAGTACTCGCCAGGCAGTCCGTGCCGCAGAGTATGTTAAAGGATGTGGAATGGGCTGATTTGGTCAGGTTTTCTTCTTTAATGAGTGTCTCCTCTGGAAGCCTTCCGGTAGGGATTTTACTAGAAAGCAGGTGGATTGGAGGCATGGTTTCAAGATAACCCAGGTGGGAGGTGATAAGAAACTTGTGCCTTGTCTCTCTGTCCTTCATGCTTGTGCCCGGCTGGCCGTCTTCTGCTCTTGCCTCCTGGTCCCAGTGCTTCGGGAGTTACCCCGCCACTGTGGTCTGTCTCCTGTCACTGCTGCTCTGCGGGCTCTGCCCCTTCGATATGCAGAGCCGGCTCAGATCTCTTCCCTCCAAACCTTGTGCCACCCGCTTCTGTGCTTTGCTCTCTGACACTGTTTTTCGAGAGGACAGTGTCCTCCCGTCTGGTTCCTCACCAGCGACCCACTGCTTGCCTCGTTGCAGCCCAGTCACAGTGTTCTGTGTTCCACGGAAACTAGATTTCCCTGGGTCACTGGTGACCCCTCACGCCGTGTGTGTAGCAGCTTCTGGTTTGCCCCGAACACCGCCCCGTGCATCGCCCTGTGCACGGGGACCTCGCCTTTGCCCTGGCTTCTGCTTTCTCCTCATGGTTCTCTTGGGACTGCCTCTGACAAGCTCACAGCTACTCAGAGCAGAGACTTGCAAGGCACAGGTGTGCGGGAGACGTTGTGGAAGCAGCTCTCTGGGCTTGATAGGTCTCAGGTGAGCACCTGGACAGTCCTCACGTGGACACATGGTACTTGAACTCGAGTTCTATAAGCCCCTTCCCTTCGGTTTCCTTGGACAACCGTGAGCCATGGGTGCGCCTTCACCGGCTGCTTAGATGAAGAGAGCGAGGCTCAGAGACGTGAGCACCTTTCCAGGAGCCCGGGCTACTTGGTCAAGATGGGATATTTGAACCCTCGTCTTTGTGATTGTAGTGTTCACGTCCTTTACGTTTCCAAGGTGGGGAAGACAGTCAGCTTTAATTTGAAAAAGATCAAGCTTGTGTTGATTTGTGTCTCTAGCTATAGGTGAGAGAAAAAAATAATCTCAGAGAGTATCTAAATCAGGAAGATACTGCTTGTGGGTGTAAAATATGATTTTTATTCAAGTTGATTCCAAATATGATGAAATCGTTGACGTTGTAGTAGGAAGAAAAAAATCCCCAGGGAAACAGTGAAGACTTTCAGAGTTTGCAGTTGATGTAGATTTCACTTAGGGTATTTCCTTTGGAAACTTCATTAACAATAACAGTACCAGAGTTGAGGAGATGGTCCTTTTCTTTAACTTATGACTTGTTTTGTATATACTTATATATCTTTATATTTAATGTACATATTTATATAATGCATATAAATATATACATTAAATGGTTATGTATATATATGCACACTTATTGTTATACATTCATATAAGTTACACATGTAAATATATATACACATATCTGTTATATATAAGGACAATATATTTTCCCCCAAACTATCCTGTGTAATATCTGAAAACTTGCTGTTTTTGTTAACCAGCACTAGAAAAGGAATCATTGGGATGGAGTGGAGAGAAAGTAAGAAAAGGTAATAAGGCAGGAGGAAGAGAGTTATTCTTCTCAACTTACAGCCTGGGGAACAAAAGAGCCTCAGGCTAGCATTTCACAGCTTGTGTAAACTATATTTAATTTTTATGTAATACAACGTACCATTCCAAAGCCCACCTCAGGGAACCTCAAGTTTTGAAGTGTTACTGGGGAAATCTGCCACCCTGCGCTGAGGTAATGCTCCCCTAGTGGTGGTCTGTGATCGTGGAGCACAAGCTTTCTGCATATTTGCTGTTCCCTCAGGGTGGCTGGGGCATTTTGAAGTCAATATAAGCACGAGGAAGCTAACTAAATTTCATTCTAGGAGTTATCTTAAGATGCTTCTGGGAGTCAAATAGAACACCTCTGAATGGATGATGTAGCGAGGAACCCAAACATGGCACACGTTCTGTCCAGAAGGTGGGGCAGGTCCAGGGACTCAGGGGACTGCCTTTGCCTGTGTCGGTCCGCGTCCTGCGTCAGTAGCCACGTACAGGCTCTCCTGTGAGTGCTGAGGACACGTTTCCAAATAAGAGAGACCACGTTCCTATTCCTTAGAGAACCTAAATCCTAACCCTGGGGAAATAGCCTATAAACAAGGAAGCAAGATAAATGAAAAGGTAATTTTCCTTAATTCCACAGGGTAATGAATGAGATTGGTATGGATGGTGATGCTACCCTGGGGTGTCGAGGACAGCACTGACAAGGGGACAGGGGCCTGCAGCCCTTGGGATGCCAGCTTTGTAGAGGGAGGAATGAGTACCCAGGCCTGGCCGGGACAAGCCCGGCAGAGTGCCGGGAGCAGACCTAGACTTGCCCGCTGTGGTGTCGTCTGCAGGGGTGAGGGTGGCGGGAAAGGAGCTCTGAGAAAGTCTCGGGTCAGCTTTCTGTAGACCTGTGCATTGTGCCTGGAGTTGAACGGAAAGCCCTTGAAGAGGTTCAGGATCTCATTTATCCTTGAAAAGTCACTCAGTCGACCTGTGGGCAGAGAATGGGCAAGGACCATCACCATTGTGGTTGGAGATGGTGGTGACCTGTGCCAGATGGTGACCATGGGGATGGGGCGATGGGGATGGATTGGGGGACCTGGTGATGAAGCCGGAAGGTGGCTTGCTGTATACTGGCTGGTGAGGGCGTAGGGGAAGAGGGCCCAAGGCCGATGTCTAGGTTTGTGCCTTGAGCTGTTGGGTGCATGGTGGTCCGTCTGCTAAGGAAGGTGGGGGCTTGGACAAGAGAGCATGTGAGGGATGTGGGGCAGCGTAGTGCATTCCTTTCTGAACACTTAACGTGGATATATCTTTCAGACATCCACGTGGATGTCACAAATGACCGTGTGGCTGCATATGTTCATCCTGAGTTTACCTGGATGAGGATCTTTAATTCTCAGTATTTCTGAAAGTAATTTTTCCCTAACACTCGTACTCTTAGTTTTCTTGAAAAATCTAGCCTGAGTTCATCAAACATTAGCATGTGCACCTTTCTCTTTTGTTCAGTAGCAGTGGAGTGGAATACCGGATTAACCCTCATGGTGCCTATGGATCTTTTTTTTTTTTTTTTTTTTTAATGTTTATTTATTTTGGGGACAGAGAGAGACAGAGCATGAACGGAGGAGGGGCAGAGAGAGAGGGAGACACAGAATCGGAAACAGGCTCCAGGCTCTGAGCCATCAGCCCAGAGCCCGACGCGGGGCTCGAACTCACGGACCGCGAGATCGTGACCTGGCTGAAGTCGGATGCTTAGCCGACTGCGCCACCCAGGCGCCCCGGTGCCTATGGATCTTTAAGGCAGCATGTGAATTTAGATCCCTGACCCCCTGACAATATGGATAAAATTGTCTCAGCCGGTTTAGAAACTATTCTCTAGTTGTTTTTAGTTTCTGTTCCTATGGGCCTTGCCATGGGTGTGATCCCGTTTGTTCGTTTCTGGGCTACTTTATGCCTGGATAAATGGAATGGTTTGGGTAGAAAGAAACCTCTTACTCTGTTTTTGTTTTTATTTTGTTTTTTTTGGTACCTGTTCACACATCTGAACACCAGTTGGGAGAGTTTTAGGATAGAGGTCCTTGAGAACCTCTATCAAAGCTATGCTGTCTAGCGTATTCTGTGTGTTGGCATTTCTATCTAGAAATGACCCTTGACTGCAGTAACAGTGTCACCTTCAGAAGGTTTTTGCTTTGTCTTTGTCTTATCAGGAAGATATGTTTCATATTTACATAGAACAAAGAAATAAAGAATACTTCTGGACAAGACAGAGCCACTCAGATATAGTTGATGGTCTTGTACATCAACATAAAAGTGACACCATTGTTTCTCACAGGCCAGACTACAGGGGCAGGGTAACAGGGGCGTACGGATAAAAAACACTACTCAACTCTTTTCAGACGTCACGAATACTGAAAATAGGTGCTTAGCTTGCAGGGCTCACAGCAAGTTAGTTCCCTTTTTACTGTGAGGCACCTTCTGGAGTTGACAGTTGACCAGTGTGACTTTGGCTTTGGCTGGTCTTAGGAATGAACGTGGGTTTTTGCCTTTAAAAAAAGAACCAAAAAACAAAAAAAACAACATTTGCTTCAGCTTTTAGATTCCTGACCATAACCCTGCTGGCTTAGGGGTGATGACTCCTGTCGATCTTTTCTTCTTCTTTTGTTAGTGCAGAAAAGACATGAATCACCCCTTCTGTAGACTGTGTTAGCCTGGGGGGGGCCTCTTCTGGGAGCAGTCTTCAGCCCTTCCCCATTTGCACAGCCTCTGTGGGAGGCAGCTTAGGACTCCTTCTGGCTCACAGTCTCTTTCCTGATCTGGAAACAGCTACCAGAGCAAACCCTGACTGTTCAGAGCTCACCTTCGCATCCCTGCGTCCCCTGCCTGCATCTGACCACGTGGTCGCGGCGGGACCGGCACACTCACCACCCCCACTTCCTCCCTGTTAAAGGGAAGGCAGTCCCTTCGCTAAGCATTGCCTGGGCCACCCTGTGATGCCGTGTCCCGCGTCAGTCACCTGTTGTAGCAAGATGTGTGGTGGGCTAAACTGGCCCCTGGCTCGTGTGGGTTTTACCCTTTAGACTGAAACATGCGTGACTCATCATAGTTCTGTGATGGTGTGGCAGGGACCACGATACAGTAAAGACAGTGCCCGTGGTGGCGGAGTAGGGGACAGGACTGCCGCTCACAAGCATTTGGACGACTTCACTTAGGTCTAGGATTTTATTTGTTCAGGATAAAGGAAGTGAATTCCTGGCAGAAGGAAAATTTTGAGTAAACGTGTCTGTATCTCGAACCAAGGGGCAGTGGTGTTTGAGTTTTGGAAAAGAGAGGAAAATGTGTCTGGAGATGGCCTGAGAGACATAGATTTTTAAGCAAGAGGAGGAACTTATGAATTTATTCAACCAATATTCAGTTACTCTGCTGCTCAGCACGGTGCCAGTCCCATTAGGAAATAAAACTGTAGAGTGAGAATGACACAGGCCGCACCGTCAGGAAGCTGACATTCTGGGGAACAGGCGCTGTCTGCACAAAAATAACGACGTACTGGATGGGAGTTCAGATCACATCATGTTAGAGGAGTCTTGTTGCGGCTGAATTACAGCACGGTTTGTGCAAGAGCGGGGAAGGGGAGTTCTGGGCTCAGGCACCGGTGTGGGAAAACCTGGAGCAGGAAATTGGTGCGTGGTAACGTGGGCCTTTCTAGGATCTCAGTGGGACCCAGTAGTGCATTAGAGGTTGTTTCAGAAGTTTGAAATGGAGGGAAGGAAAGAGCGGCTTCAAAACTGGAGGGGATACATCTGCAGTCATGGGCACTTACCAGGAGGCTTTGAGTGTAGAAGTTTACGGACCGACAGCCCCCCGTGCTTCGGCATCTTTTCAGTTGGGACGCCCACCCTGCCTCTCGCCTTCCTTCCGGGGGACGGAACGGTGGCCCCTTATTTGCCAGCTTGAAGCCTCCCTCAGGACTCCCTTCTTTCTGTCCGCGTCACACTGGACTCCGCCACCACCTGCTGAGGTCTCGGTGTCGCCAGCGGGTCCTCCGGAGGCGGCTCCGCGGGTCCGTTGCGGGAGGGATCCCCGGTGCCCTGCTGGCCCTGCCCGGCTCACTGCTGCCCGCTTCCGGCCGCCGTGCGAGCTTCCACAGCCTCCCTGAGTGGTGGAAAACGGGCAGAGTTGTAGTGAAGATAAGTGTCCTCTCTCTCGAGAGTGTACGAGGGCCAGCCCGACCGTGCCAGGCGCTGTGACTTGCGCGGAGCTCGCAGGTGCCTATCTGCGCCCATCGGCTGCGGCCCCTCTTTGCCCTCAGCTCTTCGTCCGGGATCCCAGGACCCTGTCGGGGGCCTCCCTCAAGAACTAACTGTTTATTCCCTCACCTGGACTCCTTTTGGCTGTCACCCAGAATATTTTTCTGTTAGAATCTACAACTGACGAAAGACTTATAAATGCCAACGGCTCCTCGTTCAGGCCACCGTTCTCCGTCTAGAATCTCGCCAAGTCTCCCGTTCCTGTAGTCCAGAATCCGCTTGTATGAGTGAAAAGGACCCAGCCATGCAACGTCAGCTTTTTTTCTGACACTGACTCCTGAGCAGCTCACGAACCCATGCACCGTCCTTGTCACGGGTGCTTGTCCCTGTGTGCAGGTGGGAACCGTCTCTTCTGCCACCAGGTCACTGAGTTCTTCTGCTTGGAGGGTTCTTGTTTGTACCTGTGTTCCTGGCTTTCACCTTTAGATCAAGACTTGTCTCACTCAGCTGACCCCTCTTAGCGTTGTGTCGTTCGTCTTGACGCTCAGCACCTATACGACAGTCTTCCTTACTATGTACGGTTTTAATAGACGCCCTCGCCCGTCTGATCTGTGTCTCACTCCTGTCTCTTCCAACAGAGCACAGGGCGTGGTAACCGCGTGTATCTGGTCCCCTGACACCGCAGCGATGGCCTTTCTCTCTAGCCCTCCCCCTTTTACTCTCAAGACCCTTGACAGTGGTGCGAGTCGAAAGGTGCTCCTGGCCCCCCCGTCAGAGTCGCTGGAGGCCATCACTGAAAGCAGTGGATGACCCCTGTCTTCCCTGACTGCATCAGGTAGACCTCTCTGCCATGTCTGTTCGTGGCAAGTTTTCCAAGAGTTCTTAAGCAGAGTACAGTTCGAGAACTACTTTCTGCTTCTGGAGATCTGTGCCCTGACGTCTAGTAACAGTTACTGTTTGGCCTTGAAGTCTTGTGACCATTCCCAGCTCATCACTTAGCCATCAAGGGGTCTTCTGTTCCGTAGGCACTTTTCCTGAAGTCGGCCGTGTCCTGCTGTTGTTGTCTGACCACATTTGATGAATTCAGCCACACTGGATATTAATCCAAATAGTTAGCATATACGCTCTGTCTAACTTCAGGAACAGCAGCGGTTTATTTCTCTGCAGCTGTCTTCCTGTACCTGCTGGGGCATGGCTTCTCCTTCACCCACAGGTGAAGTTTCTGTAACAACTTCCCTGGTTTGTACCATCCTGAGGTAGAAACATGCTACTCCAAAAGATTCTTTGAAAGCAGATTTAGAACCTGCCTTCCAAAGAGAGGATTTTCTAGAGGATAGTGATTGAGCAGTAGACCCCAAAAGGCGTCTTGTTTCCATATATCCTTAACGTGTAATCAGAGGCGAAAGCCTGCAGTTAAATACCTGTGGTGTCTATTCACACATGCGGATCTGGTAAATTGTCAGTAGAGGGAAGTTAGTATATGGACATACGCAGACATTTTACTTTTGAAGCAGGTTTTATCCTTTTCATTGAAGTAATATAAGCTTTATAGTACAGTTGTCCTTTGAACAATACAGGTTTGAACTGCACACGTCCACTTACATGTGGATTATTTTAGTACAGTGCTATTAATGTCTTTTCTTGTCCTTTTGATATTTTTTTTTAATGTTTATTCATTTTTGAGAGAGAGAGAGAGAGAGAGAGAGCACGAGCGTGCAGGGGAGGGGCAGAGAGAGAGGGATTGAGGATCCGAAGCAGGCTCTGCACTGACAGGAGCAAGCCCCGTGGGGCTCATACTCACGAACCACGAGGTCATGACCTGAGCTGAAGTCAGACACTCAACCGACTGAGCCACCCAAGCGCTCTCCTTATGATTTTCTTAATAACATTTTCTTACCTTACTTTATTGTAGGAATACAGTATATAAAACAGAAAAGATATGTGGTGGTCAACTGTTTCTGTTATCAGTAAGGCTTCTGGTCAGCAGGAGACTGTTAGTAGTTAGGTTTTTGTGGGATCAGAAGTTACATGCAGATTTTCAACTGTGTGCGGGGAGGGGTTGGTACCCCTAACCCTGGTGTTGTTCAAGGGTAAATTGAGTATTCTTTTTTGGGGTTTACTACCTTTCAAGAGTGTAGATAGCATGGCCGTGATATAAACCTACGAGTATATTTTCATTCTGAAGAATGGAAATGTAGAGAGCCTTACATGCAGATTACTTAGATATAGATCATTCAGTGAATCTTAGTTTTTAAAAAAATCCAATATTGGTTCTAGTGCAACTGTAATGCCTGTCAGTGTAGGTAATATACTGATATCTTGCATTTTGCCTGTTATTGTTAAATTAAAGCTATTTAAGTTTGCTATCGATCACTTTTAATACTTCAAAAGGTGTTCCTTGTCAGGATGCTAAGAATAACGTAGGTTGAACGTTGTTGATTTTTTTAATACTAAAAATTCTAGGGGCACCTGGGGGGCTCAGTCGGTTAAGCGTCCGACTTCGGCACAGGTCATGATCTCACGGTTCGTGGGTTTGAGCCGCATGTCGGGCTCTGCGCTGACAGCTCAGAGCCTGGACCCTGCTTTGGATTCTGTGTCTTCCTGTCTCTCTGCTCCTCCCCCACTCAAGCTCTGTCTCTCTCTCTCAAAAATAAACATTAAAAAAAAAAAAGCACAAATTAAAAAAAAAAGAAATTCTAACATTTATTTTTCTTGAAGGGCATACTGAATTTTTTCTTTGCATTTTATTTTTTCTCTGTGTAACTTTAAATATGATTTCTTAAGGAAACTCATTATTTTCTTTGAAGAAGTATGGCTCAGTATGTGGAAAATACGAAGGAGAGTAAAAATGTTATGTGAAAGGGAACAAGTGTGTTCCTCTAGTCCAGTCATGAAGCTGTTAATTCTACACTTGGGAACATGTCCAGATTTAAAGGCTCAGGTGCACTTTACTAAGATATGTATTATTAAAACCTGCGTATTTGTGCTAGAGTGGAGGGAGTTTTAGAAAGCAGGGCATACCTTACCATTTTATTGCATTACGTTAGATTTATATTTCTAAACATATTTGTTGTCAAAATCAAACATAAAGCCATCTCCTCACACATGCTTTTTTGCACTAAATAATTAACTAGACACTTTGCCCCTTCTTTGACTGTATGAGATCCTGAGTAAACTTGTTAAGCATAACATTGCAAGGAAAGATTCTACTGTGCCTTGAGATTTGCCTTAATATTGTACAGTCAATTAAAATATCGTCCTGCCATTTGTAGAAACTTGATGGTTTCTAAGCTTTTGTTCATTTTAATCTTGTGTGTTTTGATTGTTACATTTTACCTCTCGATATTTGTCATTGTTCTTCAGATCCTTGTTTGACCTTACAGAGTTTCAAAATTTCATTCAATTTTTCCTCTTTGAATCTTTTATTTAAAAAATCTGTCTCAACATTATAGTTGTATTCAAATATACACTTGATATTTTGTAGGCATCTTTATGTATTCTGGCCTTATTTTTGCTTTCCTTGCCCCACAAAATAGCCCCCGTAAAATAGGGACAGCTAACTTTGGTAATTCCCGGGATCACTGCTTTAAATCTTGCTGTTTTGGGTCCCTATTTCCTTTTATTGTCCATGCTGGTTTTTCACCCGTGCTACTTTTTCTTCAGGCGATTACTCTTATTGACGACTCTCTTTGTATTTGTTGGATTTCTAACCCCATTCTTTCTAAACACTCAAACAGATGCAGTCCTGCCCCTGCTCCCTCTCTTCCCAGGTGCTCCTTAAAATACGTGCCCCCTTTCTCTGCTTCGTTCCATCTGCCATCCCAAGGATGTTATTTTGTTTGTGAAGATAGGAGCCTAGGTGGCCCTATTAAAAAATGCCACTTTCCATATCAAGCAGTGATTCCTACAGTTGTCGCCAACGACCTGAGTGGTTTGCGCAGCTCGCATACTGTTGGAATCTGTTCAGGTTCCTCAGCTGGCACTGAGCTTGCCTGCATGAGAAGCTTCGAGTGAGCCTTGCTACTTACCAGGCAGTTTGCTTTGATGGCGCGGGGATCGTTTTTCTTCCTCCCCCCCACCTCACTTTTAATGTTTGCATTCTAACCTGAACAACAATGTTGAAAGTTCTTTCTACGAAGATTTATAGCCTAATTGTTTTCACATTCATGACCAGAGACTCACTGGTGGGGCGTTTTTTAAATGCATGTGCTTTGTTTTATCTTATTAAAAGTTGCTTTACATTGCTTTGTTCTAGTTATTTTAATTCAAAGTAATTGGCATGGCGCATTAATGTAGATTCTAAGCTTGTGAATAGTTTATTCCACAGTACTTACAAGGTACGGGCGTTTCTTCATCTGGGAGTCAGGTAAGTACGTGTCACGTTATTTGTTTGGTTTAAACTACATTTTGGTTTCAGACATTTGTCTGATTTTAGAATGTGCATCTTTTCTAAGATACTTTTATCAGTGATTTCACAGCCATCAGTAATCTTTTTTTCCCCTGCTCTTGACTATCTAGGAGTTGTTAACTGTTTGTAGCTGGTTCACCGTTTCCACATTTCTGTTTCTGGTTTTGTTATATTCTCTGACAATGTCCTAAGTGAATTCTCTAATGATGGACTTTGGAGGGAAGGTAGACAAAGTTAAAGTTTGTTTTCCTTTTTTTTTTTTTTTTTAAAGCAGCTGTTTTTAATTCTTAAGGAAGCACATAAAAACTTGCAATGAAAATAACCAGGAGAGTTCACTGTGGACTCGATGTATTTGTACTGTTCTGTTTCATGCTGATAAATGTAATTCAGGGTTAGTTGTAGACTGGATTCTGTTAACATATTTATATGATAATTTCATCAGGACATATCTGTATTGGCAGGGAAAACAGCTATCGTTGCCCATGCAAAATTGTTAGAATATTTACCATTGGAGCATAGTGTATTCATCTGGGGTCTCCCCAAGAAACAGAGCTAATAGCATATGTATATACTGTTGACCTTCGAACAGCACAGGGTTAGGGGCACTGAACCCCCACACAGTCAAAAATCCTTTGACTCCCCCCAAACTTAACTATTAGCAACCTACTATTGACCAGAAGCCTTACCGATAACATAAACCATTGATTAACGCATTTTTATGTCTTTTGAATTGTAGACTGTATTCCTACAGTAAAGTGAGCTAAAGACAAGAAGTGTTATTAAACAGAACCATAAGGAACAAAAATACATTTACAGTAGTATACTGTATTTATAAAAAAAACTTCGTGTAGAAAGGCACCCATGCACTTCAAACCCACGTTGTTCAAAGGTCTGCTATAGTAATCTTTACTTGAAGTCAACAGAATTTAGATCTTACCACATCTACAGAATACTTTCACAAAGATACCAAGCTTAGTGGTTGATTGAATGACCTGGGAGAGCCTTGCCAACTTGATGCATAGAACTGACTGTCATCCATAGGAAAATATATTTCTGGTTATTAAGCAGTGTAGATAGGTACTCCTACTGTAAATATCTAAAAACTCTGTGTGTAGTTATGAGTGTGTATTGAAAGGCACATTTATGAAGCCTTTATCAGAAAGTATGGGAACTAGCAATAAACTGGGCAGTAAGAAAGGTGGAAGAGATAATGACACGAGTCATGGCAGTGACTGACATGTCCTCGTGGACACCAGGGGCACCCAGGAAACAGAAAACACTATAGAAGGTATAAATGAGTAAGTAGACATGAGGAAGGGAGGGAGGAGTGTGTTCCTGAACCAACAAATTTTATGAAAATTGAATGTGGGGATGTTTAATACTCAACTGAAGATCACCTACCTACGCATATCACAGGGGGGCATCTGAGATTCCAGACCAGTGTTCTTATTTTACAACTGCACAGCAGGAAGTTGAAAATCTAATACTTTGGCTTGACTCTGTTCTTCACTGTACTTCTTCACTTGGCTTTTAGGACACTACACTTTCATGGTCTTTTCTTGTCCCTTACCTGTCTGTTCCTTATCTGTCTGTTTTGTGGATCCCGTCCCTTCTCTCCAAACTGTAAATGGTGAAGGGGGGTGCAGACCTTGGTCCTTGCCTCTTATGTATTTGTACTGTTCCTTCGGGGATCCCATCCAGTGTTGTGGCTATAATTAGTATTTATGGGCCAGCAAGTCACAGGTTTGTTTCTTCAGCCCAGACCTTGCTCCTGAACTGCATACTTGTATTTTCATCTATTGAATTTGTCTTTTCACTTGCGTGTCTAATAGACATCTCAAATTTAACTTAAGGAAACAGAGTGATTCATCTCACCTCAAGCCCCCCTCCCCATGTGATTCCATTGTAGACTTCTGTATCTTGGTTCGTGAAAACTGCACCCTTCTGTTTATCGTGGGCTGTACGCCGTGGCATCATCCTGGACCTCCCTCTCTCACATCCCACATCCTGTCCGTGAAATTCAAAATATATTCAGAATCTGATCACTTCTCATCACTTCCTTCCCTAAATCTTGGCCAAATGTACCATCATCTCATGTCTGAATTGCTCTAAGATCTCTCTGATTCCTTCTTCCCTCATGCATTTGTTCTCCGCATGCAAACACATTCTTGCTAAAAGTCAGGGCACACCATTCCTTTGCACAGCACCCTATCCTGGTGCCTAATTTCAATCAGACTTCTGTTGTTACCTCTGAGGTCCGACCTCTGGCCACTGTTACTGTCTTGCATTCTGGCCCAGTGTACTGGTCTCGTTACCAGTACAAGGCATTACCCGCCCCCGCCCCCGCGCCTCTGTGCTTTTGTACTGTCTGGATCTTTCTCACCACACGTCTTGTGTTTCAGTATGTTGGGGCCAGCTCTTACTAGACAGATCGTGAAATTTTAATGAATTTTGTGAACTGGTTGGCATCATTTTGGGAGTTTGAAATAATAATGGTATAAAAGTATAATTTATGTATTTATTTTTCCTATTTCTTGTCTCTGTGTCCACCCAAGTGCCTATAATAGTGCCTGAGTTATAGAAGTCCCTCAATGTGTAAATGAATTGAAAGGTCAGGGCTAATGATGGTAATTTTAGAATCATTTCAATGCTTTATACTGGATACTAAAAAAGAAAGGAAGATTATTTTCTAAGCAGCATTGATGTATTTGGGCCAATGTGCATAGATTTTGGGGAAATTTGCTGGTGAAACTCGTTAAAAAAGAGGTGTAGGCATTCTTCCTGGCTACTTTCAGATTCAAGTACCCAACATGTCACTTAAAAATATCAGGTTCAATGGAAGCTGAGTTCTTCATACTATCTCATGAGTAAGTTTGTACCCTGTTGCTGTGGTTATCGTTCTATAATTGTGAACATCGTTTTTCTTTCTTCTTCTTCTTCTTTTTTTTTTTTTTTTTAATGTTTATCTTGAGAGAGCGAGTGAGTGGGGAGGGGCAGAGAAAGAGAGAATCCTAAACAGGCTCCACATTCTGCATGGAGTCTGATATGGGGCTTGATCCCACGGCTCTGGGATCATGACCTGAGCCAAAATCAAGAGTCAGGTGTTTCACTGACTGAGCCACCCAGGAGCTGCATGAACATTGTTTTTCTAACCATGAAAATTTAGCCTCTGGATTATAGGTTTTTATTACATGTCTGGGAAAAATTCATAATTTTTATTCTCTATAGCCTGATGTTTTAGGAATTAGAGTTCTTTAATCTTTGTGTCGTTTCATTCAGACATTGATGCATTTAATATTTTTTGAAAAAGTTTGTTGGTAAAGATATTTCTTCTCTATATTGTATACTAAATTGTCAGCTCTTTGAAATCTTAGATTATTTTATTCATTGTTGAATTGCCTGTGCCACCTAGCAAATGTGTTGGAAATGACAGGTGTCTAATACAGGTATCGTGAATCTAATTCAGTAACCAATTTCATTTTCTCTGTGTTGGCCCATAAATTTACAGCCTCTTCAAAACTCCATTAGAACATTGGTACATGTGCTTTTTCATATTTGAAATACATTGTCTTGTATTTGCTTATATAAAAAAGTACTGTGTCCAGCATTTTAAAATTCTCATTTACTGATGCATTTAAATCTCTCTCATAATGATTTGTGACATTTAATGCAGCAGTGATATTGTCTATTTTGGTGCTTCCAGCAGTTTTTCCTTCTAGACTTGTATTTTTCCTCTTCGTACCATTTGGGTATCTCTTGAAAAACAGTGATTTTCTTTAAACCCCTCAAGATTTTTCTAGTGGATTTTTTTTGTGTGACTTATTTCCATTTACTTTGACCTGGTAAATGCACTATTTCAGTAACTCTCTGCTTCTCTCACATAAATTGTTCTTTGTATTCATTAGTCCAATCCCATCCTGACTCTTCATGGGTCCTCAGATACAAAAGTGCTTCCCCCTGTCTGTCCATGAAGCTGAGACATGGTGGGTGATGCTTAAAAAATCACCTGTTGATGAGTGACTGTGTGAGGCTTGTGTGTTTTATAATATTTTTGTTGTTGTAGTAATTGAATTACCACTTTTTTGAGCACTTGCTGCTTCATCCTTGGTAGAAATTAACCCTCAGTTGGAGTAAACCAAAGAGTTACATAAATGAAAAATACTAACTTGAAACTGTCTTTCAGTCAACTTTATCAGATCAAGCTTACATGGGGTTCAGAATGAAAACTGTGTAGTTTTCACTTCAACACAAACTTGATTCTCTTAATTTCCAACAGAGACAAGAAAATGAGCAAAGGTACACCGTACCCATCCACCATTACATTGTTATTTGTTTAAAAGTAATGACTCGCGGTGTTTTACAGACCACAGCAGCCCAGAGGAGGAGTTCTGTTGTTCACGGTGTTCATATGCCCTTAGCTACGGAATCTGATTTCTTTTGATACTGTGCTTTATTCAGTCTCTAAAACCTTAGATCTACAGTGGAGCGGATGAGGTTATGCTCAAAGAATCCCAAAATCTTTCTTAGATGTTGTTGTTGTTGTTGTTGTTGTTGTTGTTTTCTTTTCCACTGCCTAGGTCTGTGCTAGAACAGTTTAATAGTGCAGACCTCACCTTACAGGGTGACAGCAGCTCCTCGAAGGGGTGTGCCTCGTTTTCCCATTTGCTTTTACGCACAGTCCCAGACTAGTGAATGCCTGGCAACGATGCTAATGTCGTCTTCTGTGAGAGATGCCATTTAGCTTACATGTTAAATATCATTCGGGAACAGATCTGTAAGGTCTTAAATATGCAGGTAGAAGTGTCAAATTTCAGGAAAATTAACTTAAACCAGGACCCTCTTCAGGACCTTCTCCTCCCAAGCGCGGGTCCAAAGAGCTTTTGTGATCTGACCTGTTTCCCTGTCAGTCTTCCCTCTGACTCCTTTGGTCCCCTCCCCGTTTGCCGCAGCCACACCCTTGGTTTCTTCTACCTCCCTGACCCTGCCTTGCTTTCGCCTCCCTTCTCGCAAGACTAACCCGGGCCCATCTTCCAGGTGTGCTTCTCAGAAGCCTTCCCCGACTTTCCACAGGTGGACGCAGTGTCCCCTCTCCACATGCTGAGTGTTCCCGTGTGAGAGCATCACCCTCTGCTGGAGGATGTCGTTTCTCGCTGGACCCTGGGCTCTTTAGGCCACAGATGGTTTCTTGTTCCTCTCCATGTAACATGTGTTCGTATCATTAACACAGACAAATATTTATGAGAAGTGACCAAATTCGTTTGGATGGTACGTTTAATATTCATCTATATGCTTATCTTACGGTGGCTTTTGGAGTTGTATGTTCACTTACTGCTTACAGTCAGCACATGCTTCAAAAAGACGCACGCACGTTATATATGTGTTATGTAACAGTAGTACGTCTTATGAGAAGTACTGAAGACAAAATCTGATAGTTTTTCAAAAATTTCCAATTTATTCAAACGTTATGTCTTTAAAACTACAGATATAGAGCCCTATGTTTACAACTGTCAGAATGGGAAAGTATGAGAAAAAAAACTAAGATCCTTATTCGGAAGGAATCTGAAAGGGCCCAGAATGTGTACCCAGAGGCAGTTCTGAAAGTTAGCCAGTAAAAGATGTTCAGAGTTCAACTAACCCTTGATGGTCTGCCCTAAATAAATCGAAGGGAATGTGGCTAAGAAGCAGCTAAGGGCATGTAGTCTCACAACTAATGATTGAAAAGCGAGTTCTGAAAGTGAAGTACCAGAAGGAAGAACAGCCAAGTGATCCTGATTGATGATTCCGGAGTAAAGCATGTGGCTCAGGCCATCTGTGACCCACATAAAGAGAACAGGACGCTGTACTGCCTTCAGGGGGCCAGGCTCAGAAGGCGACAAGAAGGGCAAAAGAGATCCCTGAGAGGGGAGAAATGTTACTAACTTTTAGTCAACCTTAAATCTCTTCCTTGTAACTTAAAGTTTCTAGTAACTGAAAAGAATTCAAGAGCCTTAAAAGGATGGTGATGCTCAGCTCTGCTCCCGGTGTTCACGCTGTCGTCAATGTGTATGGAACCAATCAGCCGTGTTCGTTTATTTTCCAGATAGTCTACGAGGAGATGCGTTTTACTTACTCAAAACCAGGAGTAAGGAGAGAGCAAGAACTAGTTCCTTCAGCTTTTTGATTTGGAAAACGACTATAAAAATCATGGTTTTCATTATACAATAGGGGGATAGCTTCCCTTTTTTGGTTCATTATAGTAAGGATTATTGATAGAGTGAGTCATATGAAACGAAGAATACTTTGTATTTTCCCTTAATTCCTTTTGTTTCTTAATTGTTTCCTTTTGTTTGTTTTTTGCTGACATTCAAAAAAATGAGAAAATCATTAGAAGTTTATTGTATTTCTAAGTCTTTTCAACAACAAAAGGAAATCATGGTATTATAATGAGAAGTTTAAGTGAATCTTAAACTATTTGAAGAAAGTTCTAAAATATTACATTGACGTTCTACAAGAAAGACTAAACCAAACAGTCTGACTTAATTCAATTCTTGAATTGAGAACCGTTTTACAAGTATATTAGAAAAATAAGTAATATCAGAATATAAGTAAATTCATTTATAAGTGAGGAAAGAAGTAAATTTAATGAAATTAATTTTAGAGTAAGTTGTACTACCAAGGTGATGTTTAAAATTGGTTTCTAAACAGGACAACAAACCCACACACTTGGAAATGAGGTCCCAGATTGGAGGAACTACTAAATGTAGCCGCCCAAAATCTAAGTAAAATAATTCCTTGAAAATTTGAGTAAATACATATCAGCGTGATGGTCTTGTGTGTAATTTATGGTGTTTAGGAAATTATCTAATGAACTTCATGAATCCCTAAAACTTATTTTTGAGAGGTGCTAGTGAGTCAGGAGGAAAAGTGAATGTTTAAAAAAGTCCTATTAACATCTTATAAATTGGGGGAAAATGTACGAGTATTTCCAAAGAATCTGGATCTTCAGTAATTTTATATATAGTAATAACCTAACACCATAAAGTAGCCCCCATTTAGGTGGAATGTTGGTAGGTGTGGCGGTAATAAATCCTTCTTTACAATGTTCGAGTGTATGTAGCGGTTAAACCTTTCTAGAAGGCATCAAAATTTTCCTTTAAATATTGAACACCTCTAGAAAATATGAAAATGACTTTGTTTTTGGAAGTAGTTTCCATGAAGTTTTTCTGTT
The DNA here is from genome assembly GCF_022079265.1 of Lynx rufus. Taxonomy (NCBI): domain Eukaryota; kingdom Metazoa; phylum Chordata; class Mammalia; order Carnivora; family Felidae; genus Lynx; species Lynx rufus. The sequence goes on along the minus strand of NW_025814835.1, from coordinate 4,329,583 downwards.
TGTAATATCAGACTTTTCGAATAATCTTCTCGGATGCTTTACTGGGAGATGTATGGGGTTCATAGAAATCAAATTACATTTATACTTAATTTTCTATATTCTTTCATTGGAAAAAGTAAACGATGTAGCCCCAAACAGAAAAATGATGGTTTGCACCACAATCCTTTAGCGTAACCATTGAGGAATGAGATTTTGCAGGAGATATCCATACATGGATACTTACCTACCTGTGTATATGGCAAGACTCACCAGAAATCACAATTCCGGAATCGTTGGTAGTTACGTGACACTTCTCTGCTGTCATCCTCTATGTCTGTGTGTTTTTCTCTTCGGGCTTTAGTTGAAAAATACCTGGCCTCACATCCTTTGCTCTAAGACCTTTTCCTGCTTCAAAAGTGTAATCTTTGAATTCTTTTTTTTTTTTTTTTAAGTTAATTTATTTTGAGAGAAACCGAGACAGGGCTAGTGGGGGAGGAGCACTGAGAGAGAGAGAGAGAGAGAGAGAGAGAGAGAGAGAGGATATCCCAAGCAGGCTCCACACTGCCAGCACAGAGCCCAGTACTTGGCTCAGACCCACAAACAATAAGATCATGACCTGAGCTGAAACCCAGAGTCGGATGCCTCACCGACTGAGCCACCCAGGTGCCCCAACTCCTTGAATTCTTAACTTCAGTTCAGAACTGAAGCGTAGAACTCACAAGTCTCCAGGTTTCCATGATTTTCACCAAGAATGGAAAATCCTGTTGGTTCGCCTCCCTCCCCCCCCCCCCCCCCCCGCCGAAGACTTTTTTTTTTTTAATCATCCTTTCTGTCTTGACAAAAATGAGGAAGAAACTGCCAGTGGAAATGCAGCTGGAAGCAACTCCTCCTGAAGCCTCCCCTTGTACTTCTAACAGAGCTTTGTCATGTGGTTAATGAAGGGGAAAGTTGACAACATGTATTGTGTGTGCCTGCTGTCAGCAAATTGCATTGTGTGACCATATTTTTTTTCCAATCATTGAAAGGATTCTCCCAGTGTGATGCCTCTTAATTTAAAGGAAAAAAAAGGGGGGGGTTCTATTTTAAAATAATCATCTTTATTTTATGACATTTATTAAATGCAGGAAAAGATAAGGAAGCCATATTGCTCCTCAGAAAAACCTGTTTTTATCCTACTTTCAGACTGCCAATCTTTTGTTTCTTGTTATTTCTCCCTTTCCTTAGGGCTTTGGGCTTTTTTGTATGTTTGTGCTGATTTTTTTGTTGTTGTTTTGTTTTTGTTAACTAGACTTTTGAGGAAGAAACTCTTCAGTTTACAGGTGCTATATCTTTTTATAGTCATACATCCATTAATTTGTAGAAATTTGTAGAAATTTGCTTCAAAATGTGTATATGTTAGAGTTTTACAGTCCTGAACTCATAGGGGATTTTTTCACCAATGAAAGTCGTTTTGTGAACTTACCTGTTTTCTTGAAACATGTCTGAAAAAAAAAATACATACGCTTATATATGTACAGAAAAAGTGTAAAAGGCTATAGACACCAAACTGTAAATAATGATCACCTCTGAAGACTGGGATGACTCTAAGGAGAAAGGAGATGACTTTTTACTTGATACGCTTTTGTATTGCTTTAATTTTTCACATTAAGTATATATCAGATTTTTATAAAAAAAGTAAAGCACACAATTTTAAAAAATGAAAAAAAAAAAAAAAAGAAACATGTCTGAAGACCAGGAAGAAAACTTAATAGTGATCTGAATTGCAAAATAGGGAAAAGAGCTGACCAGTGCATTGTCATGGTGCATAATGACATTTTCAAGTTCAAAAGAAGTTTATTAGTTATTGGAAGTAAAGACAACACAGTCATTTATAGGCTTAATTAGACAGTTTTGAAATTCTTTGAAGAAAATTAAAACAACAAAACTTAGAAGGTTTTAGGAGAGGGGCACCTAGGTGTCTCAGTTAAGTATCCGACTCTTGATTTTGGCTCAGGCCATGATCTCATGGTTTGTGGGTTCGAGCCCCTGCGTCCAGGTCTGCACTGACATCACGGGTCCTGCTTGGGATTCTCTCTCTCTCTCACTTTGCCCCTTCTGCTCTCTCTCTTGTGCGCACGCTCTGTCTGTCTCCCAAAATAAATAAATAAACTTCAAAAAAGAGAAAGTTTTAGAGGAAGTTGTAAAAGAATAAAGCCTGAGCTGCAAGAAAGAAAAGTCCTGTATCTGAGGTCACTAACAAAGGAAACAAGTAAGTGCAGGAAAGCTGGAAGCTTCTAGGTTGGTTGTGGCCAGAGAGTTTGGACAAGACAGCAGGATGCCTCTCTTATTTTGTAGGGAAGTGTCATTCGTGATCATCATTTGTCCATGGGTTTTAAATTGGTTTTGGTGGCACCAGTGTTTGCCATTTCCTCTGGGCTGTGTGGATTAGTACACCCCTCACCTCTGTGGCCAGTAGCTCGTATTTGCAGTGCTGTTGGTTGGTTTTGGTAACATGAATGTTGTGGATAAAACAGGGAAGGTTCTTTCTCTGTGGAAAACAAGGAATCTACCTGAGGCTTTGTTTAGATGGTGTGTGTGAGCACGAGATACTTCAGGACAGGAAATGTGTGGTGCCCGCTCTCATTACCAGTAGCTCAAATTCAGCTGCTTAATCAGGGGTTTTAATGAACATTGTATTCTCTGCTTCAGGTTTTATAGAAGCTAGAACATCAGTAAATGTAACAAAGTAAAGAACTGTAAATTTGGTAATATAGAGCTGACCTCTTGACAATGTAGGGATTAGGGGTGATGATACCCCCTACCCTGGCACAGTTGAAAATCCATGTATAATTTTTGGCTCCTCAAAAACTTAACTGGTTATTAGTAGTTCACTGTTGACCAGAACCTTAACCAACCTTACCAGTGACATAATCAGGTAACATAGATTTTGTATGTTACATGTATCATACAGTGTATTCTTACAAGAAAGTGAGCTGGAGAAAAGAAAATGTTATTAAGAAAATCATAGGGAAGAGAAAAGACATTTACGGTACTACACTGTGTGTGTGTGTGTGTGTGTGTGTGTGTGTGTGTGTGTGTACATACGTATATATACAACCTGCCTGTAAGTGGACCCATGCCGTTCAAACACGTGTTGTTCAAGGGGCAACTGTACTGTATATTTTTATGCTGTGTATCTCCACCTCATTAGACTGTGATGATTAGAAAGACATCAGCAAAAGTAGTCTAGAAGGCTAATGACCTGTTTTTTCTGTCTCTTACTCCTAAAATTGCATACTCTGCATAGAGGAGTGTGTCCCCTGTCCACTGCATTAAGGTGGAAAGATCTCGGATTGCAATTTAGAAGACCTGTTTCCATTCTTGCTCCTTCCGCGCTGGGCCACCTCTCCTGACTACACGGACCTTTGTTCTGTTACGTATGCTTGAATGTTGGATGGTCTTCACAGACTCACACAGTGTAGTCTCGTTTAAAAACTCTGCATTATCTGCTGCTCTGCATCAAGTGGCACAACACAGGCTTGCCTGCAGTCACTTACGACTTTGTGTGGGTTCCTGCGATGACACTTGTTGTGTGACTTTGGGCAGGTTACTTTGTGTTTCTGCTCGCGGTGTTCAGCTCTGAGTGTCCACCTTATAAGGGCGTGTGGGGAGTAAATGAGACCTTATGTGGGAAGTTTCTGAGAGTGTCTACATGAGAGAAGGCGTGTATGTTCCTGGGCAGGGTGGTGGGAGTAGGGAGGTGGTCCCAAGTTGTCCTTGGGGGGTGGGGCGTTTGGAAGAGTTGGATTTGTTCATTAAGATTTTCCCTCTGCAGGGGTGCCTGGGTGGCTCAGTCAGTTAAGTGTCAGACTTCGGCTTAGGTCATGATCTCACAGTTTGTGACTTTGAGCCCCACGTCAGGCTCTGCTGACAGCTCTCAGAGCCTGGAGCCTGCTTTGAGTTCTGTATCTCCCTATCTGTCTGCCCCTTACCCCCCCCCCACCCCCCCCCCCGCCAATAAATATTAAAAAAATAAAAAAAAAAGATTTTCCCTTTGCAGCAATAAGCAAAGCAAAACAATAGAGGTGCCATGGGCCCCAGGACCCCCCCCCCACTCCGAAGTCTCTAGCACATCCCTAAATGCCACTGGGCACCTTCTCAGGCAGCAGACATCCCAACTAGGTGGCCCCGAGCAAGCAGGTGTGGAGGTGGCCTGCAGTCTTTGCAAGTGCAGCCTGTGCTCCTGGGGAAACCAGTGCTGATTTCCAAAAAGAAATCACACTGTTTGACCCAGTGTGTTCACGAGCCATGAAACAGCGAAGAGTGTGTTGTATGTATGGCATCAGGTGTCCCTTCAGTGAATATGAGATAAGCCAACAGTTAAAACAGATTTCATTTTTACTGTTCTGGGCATATTTTATGAATGAATAAGTAACTTTTCTTCCTGAAGAGGCTCATCATTAAAGAAGGAAACCTTTTGGGCATCAACTGTTATGTTAAAATTAAAGGAAAAAAAAATAGCCACACTCATAAAAATATAATTGAAACTATAGAATAGATATTAGGTGAAATGGTACATTGTTTCTTTGATAGAATCTATTTTGTTGAAGTAAAAGGACTTTTTAGTGAGTTTTTTTCTAAAGTGAACACCACAGATATGTAGCACTTTTGCCTCTTAAAGGTGCAAATCTATCTTATTCGTACTTTTTAAACGTTTAAGTCAAAACTTACCAAGAGATTTTATAAATACTGCTTATCTTTCAAGGATAGATCTCATTGTTACCCAGCTCCCTTCTTCTTTGATTTGTTTCTTTCAGGACTCTTCAGCTTGGTTACATCTGACACCCTATTGTGTAACTCTTCAGTTGATGTTCAAGATACCATTCAAAAGGCCATATTTCATTTTTTCTCATTGCCACGTAGTATTCCATTGTGTATATAAACCACAATTTCTTTATCCATTCATCAGTTGATGGACATTTAGGCTCTTTCCATAATTTGGCTATTGTTGACAGTGCTGCTATGAACATTGGGGTACAAGTGCCCCTATGCATCAGTACTCCTGGATGGAACTGGAGAGTGTGATGCTAAGTGAAATAAGCCATACAGAGAAAGACAGATACCATATGGTTTCACTCTTATGTGGATCCTGAGAAACTTAACAGAAACCCATGGGGGAGGGGAAGGAAAAAAAAAAAAAAAAAAGAGGTTACAGTGGGAGAGAGCCAAAGCCTAAGAGACTCTTAAAAACTGAGAACAAACTGAGGGTTGATGGGGGGTGGGAGGGAGGGGAGGGTGGGTGATGGGTATTGAGGAGGGCACCTTTTGGGATGAGCACTGGGTGTTGTATGGAAACCAATTTGTCAATAAATTTCATATAAAAAAAAAAAAAGATACCATTCATACTTCTGTCTGTGTTCCGGCCGGGGGGTTCACTCTCCCCCCTCCCCTTTGCCCCACAAGGCGGTGTTCCAGGGCCTGTACCCCACTCGAGGGTTGATGAACCTAATACCTGAGTCCAACGTATGAAATCTTTGAAAATTTTGGCTTTGTTAAATGTATAAGTATGGGGGCACCCGAGTGGCTCAGTCAGTTGTCTCCGACTTCAGCTCAGGTCATGGTCTCAGGGTTTATGAGTTCGAGCCCCGCATCGGGCTCTGTGCTGACAGCTCGGAGCCTGGAGCCTGCTTCGGATTCTGTGTCTCCCTCTCTGTCTGTTCCTCCCCTGCTCGCACTCTGTCTCTCTCTCTCAAAATAAATGAACATAAAAAAATTTTTACTATAGAAATATGCCTGAGCCTAAAACTTTATTATTCATACTTTCTTTATTGACTTCTGTCCAAATAAAGGGTGATGCCTTCAGTTCCATGAGGTGTCTACTCCTGTGTTGTTCTGTCAGAACCACCTTCCCTGAGCACGCAGCCTAACAATAAACACTACTGCCATCCCGTTCCCCTACCCTGCTCAGTTTTCTTCGGGGAACTTCCCACCTTTTGGCATTTTATGTATTTACTCACTGATTCTCTCTTCCACCCACTGAGACAAAAACCTGTGGCCGAGAGCAGACACGTGGTGGATTTTGTCCACTGCTGTTATCAGTGCCTGCATCGGACTGTCTGAAACCATACATTTCGTTAGGCTCTCAGTAAAGGTTTCTTGAGTAAGTTAGTGATTCGAATCCAGACGATTTCTGGGTAATAATTTAGAGGGCAGTGAAGACCGTTCCCACGATAAGGGTTCCATGTGTCTGTCTGCCACTGCTTACGGTGTTCTTTGCTTCGCCTGAAAAACTAGGTACCTCCAATACGATAGATTTTGAAGAGAAACTAACATTTAGTAGATGTTTATAATTATTCTTATAAACCCAATTTAACATCGCAGTCATCTCTTAACAGAACTTCTTATGCAAATGGTGTTTCTTCTCAGATATAGATTGTGCACCTGCCCCTGGGAAGCGTGCCCACTGCCCGCAAGGATGACCTGTGAGGCCCTGGTGCCGTCATCACACCGTAGGGCTCTTCTTTTCACGACTGAGAGTCTGACAATTAGAGATCTGCCCTGAATGGCCACCTACTTATATATTATGCTTATTATACATACCAAATTGAAACATTTCACGTCATCCTAGAAAATTTAGGAGTAAGGCCCACCTGAGTGTGACCCGAACACAAGGGCACGGGGCTTTGCGCGAGGTGTGGTGCATGGCAATTGGTCCCGGTGACCAAGATTAATGAAGCTCAGATGGGTTTTAATTAGCGCAGCTGCAGTCATCAATTATCGACTGAACACAAATATTGTTATATTTGGGAAATTCTTGATTTATTTTATTCCACTGGCCAGCAGATTTAGATGAATGAGTTCTCATCATAAACATTCTGAGAAAAATCGCCAGAGGCCACAGTTTATTATTTAGGACACAATCAGCAAGAGTGAACAATACAGAACAAAACGTTGTGAAGTGCTCTCAGCATTAATTTGGAAATTTTGCTGAAATGTTTGGCTTGTACAGGTTGTCAAAAACATTAGGCCATCTTGAAGAAAATTTAGAGCAGTCTATCAAGAAGGGACAGAAGATGATCCGTAACAGATGTCGGTGCGTGCGCACTTCAGACCCGTGCCGGCCACATCGCGGTGCCTGCAGAACGTGGTCACTGCCTGTCATATGTGCAGCACACGCTTTTGGCAAAAGGGTGGATTCGGACCTACAGTGTTAGAGAATAGGAAATGGCACTTTCTTAGCATTAGAACAATCTCTGCGTTCATCTATATACCTAATTATGGTCACACACACACATGCTTGTTCTGCATTTTATTTTTGTTTTAGAATAAATTTTGAAATTTTTAGCCTCGAATTAAACAAGTATAAGAGAGCATATATAATTTTTGAGGGAAGGGAATACATAATTGTATAGTTGTTTTTTTTTCTGTTCACAGCTAAATATTGCAAAATAAGATAATTTTAACATGTCTAGGTTAAATCTAGACTAACATCTGGAATTATTAATAAGATGAATATTTTACAATTCATGTAAATTTTGTATTTTGAATATAGTAGTATTATTTCTGAATAACTTCGTTCTCCATTTGTAATTTAATCTCCTGAACTCTATAATTTAGTGGGATTGCTTAATACAGAGTTTCTGAAATAATTGGTAAACATCTTAAATTCAGAATAGGAGAGAAAGAAGTGAACTTGGCTTACACGCTTGTCTAAATTATAGGGTATAAGGTAGTAGCCAAGATATCCATTCTGAAGAGTGGGTTATAAATCATAACCAATACCTTATAAAAAACCAATTGCAAATAATTTTTTGAAGGTCTTGTGGCATTGCATTTGGTTTATGTGATGATAGGAGTATGTCACATGAGAAATACATTCATTAAAATGTCCTAGTCTTGCGTTATGTATAAGATTTCTGTTTCTTATATACAAATTTCATGGTCAACTTTAATTGGTCAAAATTTTTAATATCAGAATGTAATCCCAATTGTGATTCTCTAAGGGAAAAATAAGGTGGGATTAGTTTCCAAGTGCAGATAGTGAGTGTCGACTGGTATTTGTTCTTGCCGACGAGGCCCATTTTTGTCCTTAGAAGGAAAAGAGAATGTGTCAAAAGCTTGCACATGTTTTATCCACTAGATTGGAAGGACTTATCATATCTGAATTGTCAGAGAGTTTGCAATTAATGCCCCCAGCTCACTAGCTATTGTCTATGGCAATTCATAAATACTCTGATTTCTGAGCATACTTTTATGGCTTTCATGTTTTATAGAGTAGATCATAGAAAGCTTTCTGTTTTCCAATTAACAGATGGAGGAGCTTTTGTTCATTGAACCAAGGGGCTTAGAAGGAGATTTTATTTCTTATGCATTTGGTTACGTGATTCTTCTACTTTTCCATTAGATCCCGCACCTCTCCACTCATTTGTCCACATGACCAGAGAGGTCTCGAGACACAGGCCAGAATCGTCTCCTTTGCATAATTAGACCTTTTCAGTAGATTTTTAAATTTTAATCTTTTTCATAAGTTTTAAAGAACCTAATGGGCCTTTGATCTTAACATTAAACATTAAGTATAAACTTCAAGAGCACTTCCTGTTCTTTCTAGTCCCCCAAACCATTTATCCTTTTACTTACCATCACATGTTGTCATTGTTGGCTCACTTGTCCATGCTGCTGTTAGACTTCCTGTTTATTCATCCATCCATCCATCCATCCATCCATCCATCCACCTATCCACCCAACCACCTACCCACCTACCTACTGACCTATCTAAAAATTAAAGATATAAACCTTCCAAGTTTTATGAACAGGAAGAAGGAAAGTGTGGCTAATACATGGTAAGCAGGAAATTAGTGTAAGTTGGAGACGTGATCAGGGCCTACATTATCTCAGTTCGTAGAGATTGTGGTAAGGAGTTTAGATATCATGGGGAAGCCACTGGATAATTTCACATGGCTTCCTGGCAGAATTTATTCATTATTTAATTTCCAGACCTCTTCATATTACCTGTCATTTATTTGATGGTCTATAAATGTTTGGTGGATGAGTGAGTGAGCCCAGCCCACCTCAGTCTGTCTGCCTTCTTTACTGGATCAACTTGAATGGTTTAATGTCTTAAACCAGAATTGTCCGCCTCCTGGGATAAAGGGTCCAGCAGGCTGTGTTTTATGACTGCAAGAGTCCTACATGAAGGGGCAAAAGAACTGGGTACTGCTACGATCTAGCAGTTTAAGGATATGAAACTCCTCAAGTTTGTTTTGTCAATATTAAAATAAGTGTGTTGGATTAAATAATTTTTAAGATTATCAGGTATTCTAATTTTTTTAAATGTTTATTTTTGAGAGAGAGAGAGAGAGAGAGAGAGAGAAAGACAGAACAGGGGAAGGGGGAGGGGCAGAGAGGATGGGAGACACAGAATCTGACACCGGCTCCAGGCTCCGAGCTGTCAGCACAGAGCCCGACGCGGGGCTCAAACTCACGAGCCGTGAGATCATGACCTGAGCTGAAGTCGGACGCCCAACCGACTGAGCCACCCAGGTGCCCCTAAAATTTGTGATTATAGTGTTTCCTCTGAGAAATGTCTCTACTAATTAGCATATGATGAGCTACTTATATAGAGATAAATGATTTCTTTACAATATTCATATTTTTGCTGTAATAAGTATTGATGATTATACAAGACACACTATTTTTCATTGTTGTGGTTTTGAATGTATAATATAAGCATTCCCTTATGAGGCCATGTGCCATTTCTTAGCTTTAGTTATTATGAAATAGTAATATATTAATTCGTCCATGAAATTTTTGAGAAATAATCTCTCCTCTATTAAAAATTTTTATTCAGATAGAAGAAAAAAAGAAGGGTGGTGCTTTGGTGGCCCATTCGGTTGCGCGTTCGACTCTTGATTTCGGCTCAGGTCATGATTCCAGGGTTGTGGGATTGAGCCCCACATTGAGCTCCATGCTGAATGTGGAGCCTGCTTCAGACTATCTCTCTCTATGCCCCTCTCTCTCTAAAGGGAAAAGAAAAAAAGAAAAATTATTCAGATTTTGTTATATTTTCCTCAATTCATTTTAGTCTTTTTCTGATAGTATATACGCACAGAACTATGTATGTGTGTATGTACACACACATATCATTATTCTTGATACTGTATGTATTTCATATACACATACTCTCTCTATATATGTAGTATGTATATATATTGTTTGTATATTCTATTGTATATATATGTGTAATATATACTGTATTGTATATATGTTTGTATTGCATATATATGCAATATGTATATTTGCGTCTCTGTTGCATATATTTTTATATATGCATATGTATGTGTATGTATATATATATATGTATATATATTCTGTATAGTATCAAGAATAATAATAGCTACCATCCATCACCCATGTGTCTCCCATGTGGCTTAGGAGCTAGAACATAACCATTATCTTTGAAGTCTTCTGTGTTCTTCTCCATGAGTATGTTCATTTCCTTTCTCCAGAAGTGACCACTATCCTGATTTCTGTTAATCCTGTTGAACATAGAATATCTAAACCCTGTATTAACTGTTTATAGATTAGAAAAATCCTTTCAATATTGTTTCCAGTATCTAGTCTTTAGAAAGCCTAGTTACCTGTTTTAAAAAATTGTGTATCATCTTAGAAACTTAGGCTGTTTAAATATGACTTAAAAACCCAGCATACTAATAACTTGTGTTTAAGCGCACCGATACGTAAGATTTTGGCTCCAGTTTTAATACAAAATATTTACAAAGCATCCTATCTGCAAGTTTTTCCTAAGATTTTTTGTGTTTCTATTCTGTCGAATAGGATACATTTATATAGGACCTTTATTCCTATAGGACATTATTAATTTGAAAATACATAATTTTATCTTGCCCAAAATATCTGTGGGTTATTGATGCTTATTGCCTCCTAGTAATAAAACGAGACATCTGTTTAAAATTTTTAAACAGTCTCTGGAAAATATAGGTAGCATAATTTAAACATTAATAAACACAAAATCTTTGCCTTTTGAACATATGATATTTGATCTCTTGAACAGTTGTTGTAGTTTTTGTACTCCCAAAAGCCGTAAGTGGCAAATTACTATTATTTTTAACATTTTATATGTTTAGATATAATTTATAAGAATAACAGTGTGAATAAAATATGCTGATATTTAATACATATAAATTCGTATGTCTTTGTGTTTTTCATCTTTGGGGATTATACAGTCTCATCATAAGTTTCTCAAAAGGTATAATGGATTTTATAAAAATATCAAATATCTTCTAGCATAATAGCCTTCCGTATAATGAATGCACCTTGGTGTAAATTAACTGTGTTTATTTGAAGCTTATCTTCTTTCTTGTTGAGGGTAGCTGTGAGGAGGGAGGGTGGGAACACGTAATAACAGGAGATAATTTGGTGATGGACGCTATACTTTACATTTCTGCTCTCTCCCGTTCAGTTCGGCTTGACACACACCTCACACTGAACTGCCAGATTATCACTTTGTCATGGGCTATGACAACACCCCTAACAATAAGAGTCTTCTCTTTTGTTTATAACACTTAAATGTCTTGGCGATTAGAACTTTTTCCTTTCTTCTCTGAATAAAACTGTTTTGTACTGACTTTTTTTATTCTAGCGAGGAGAAAGAAATAAAAGCAACCCTATTTCCTATTACAAATTATCATAAATATTGGAGATGCAGATTTTTCTTAGATCATTAGCATATCATGCTGCGACCCACACCAGAATGTACCATTAACAAAGCCGCCTTCATGTAATTAATGTAAATAATATGGAACTACAGCTTGAGTTACCCAGTCAGCCTTGGCGAAAAGCATTTGTCATAACGCATCATCTAAGGAGCCCGGCCTCAATTCAAATTAAACTTCATGGGTTTGCCCCTTTATTTTTTCCTCTCGTGCTATAAATTTCTGTGAAACATTTATGACTATAAATTTCTTTGAAACACCTATATAGGAGAAGAAAGCAATCCTGTAAGCTGAAATTAAAATTTTATTATTTACTGTGCTTCTGCTGGTGAGGACAATTAGTATCTTCATAAAGCCAGAAATGGAGATCGGGGGAAGGCAGCTGAGGGTTTTCCT
>NW_025814835.1:4297500-4315000 GCF_022079265.1 Lynx rufus | reverse complement strand
AAATGAAAAAGACGAAATGCATTTACTATTAGGCAAGAAGACGTTTTAAGCTGAATGTTAGTTTTTAATGTGTAAGAGGGTAAAAAGCAAACGTGGAACCATTCTGATAGGGAAGGGGAGGGCGCGGGTCAGTTTTGTCGTTATAAGTAGGTTTTTCTGTGTACGTAATGCTCAGCTCTGTGCTTCATAAAATCATTAATGTAACTTCAGATGGCTTTTTGTAGGAAGGCAGAAGAATGATCAAAGAGGAAGTGACTCTTTTCACTACACAAGCGCGGGGTGGGCTGTGGAGTTCGCCGTCCTGAGAGTGAGCTCTGCTTAATACTGGACAAGATTGCCATTCGAATCTAAAAAATGCATTTATCTGTAAAAAGATAAATTACTACTTTGAAATATAATTTATGTGTTTGCTTGTTTCTCTTCCTTATCAGATTTTACGTACCTTGAGGATAGAGGCCTGTGTCCTATTTATCTTTGTGTTTCCAGAACACAGGATAGGATTCTGGCCCACAGTGGATGTTCAGGAGACGTTTGCTTAATTAATATATTAGTAGTAGAGATGCTTGAATTTTTTTTTTTTTCCTTGCAACAGCTCCCAAGCAGTATGAGGCCAAGGAAAACAATTCAGAAACAAATGGTTTCCTAACAATAGGGTTCTTAAGATATTCGGTACTGTCTTAAAAATGACTACTGCCTAATTTTTTTCCTTATAAGAAGGAAATTTATCTGTCTTGATCAGGTAGACCACTTTGAATTCAGTTTTTATTTGTATGAGAACCTCATGCTTGTGTGTGTGTGTGTGTGTGTGTGTGTGTGTGTGTGTGTGTGAATTACATAATTATTAAAGTTTCTCCTAGGATAGTTTGGTTTTTTAAAAAATTTTTTTATTGTTTATTATTTTTGAGAGAGAGAGAGAGACTGAGAGCAAGCAGGGAAGGGGCAGAGAGAGAGAGAGAGAGAGAGAGAGAGAGAGAGAGAGACAGAATCCGAAGCAGGCTCCAGGCTCTGAGTGCTCAGGACCGAGCCGGATGCAGGGCTTGAACTCACAGACAGCGAGATCATGACCTGGGCTGTAGTTGGCCGCCCAACCAACTGAGCCACCCAGGCGCCCCTCTCCCAGGATAGTTTGTAACTGAGCTTCTAGTAAACTGCAGAATTTTGGTGGTGGTGGTATTATTATTATTATTTAGCATACAAAAATACAGAATCCTTGAGTTTTAGCAAGTTCGTGAAATCCACACAGACACAATTTAATCATGAACTGTTTTTGACTACCATTTCTGCTGCTGCCAAAGTAGATTTTAAGCCACATTTTCAGATGCATCAACATTTCACTGGCGTGTTGATTCTATAAATTTTGTTTTGGATGTCGTGCTGGGGACAGGAAAGATATTAATTAGTGGTAGATAAGTTTTTAAACATTGTGTTCAGCTCAGTGCAGTCATTTTATATGACTGTGATGAATCATTGATGTTTTATTTCACTGATGGAATGATATAAAAATATTCATTAAAAAAGAGCAGCTGTAAAATAGCAATATGTAAATGTGCTGTGTGATTTTGCATACTATTTAGTTTTATAAATAAAACTATTAGCTTTAAAGAAAGCATCATATACTTGTGAGTTTTTCCAAAGATAATGCTACATAGACACTCATGCATGTAAGTATGTTAAAATGATTCACCCTTCAATCAATATATGCCTTAGGAGCAGTCATCAGAAGTAGTTTTAAAGTTGCCTTTTTCCCATCCATTGTGTCCACCACATTTCATGTGGCCCAGAATCAGGCAATGAGGAAACCTGATTGGACCTCCAGGAAGTGCTCTGATGTTAATCAGCCTGGTGTGCAAGACAGAAAAGCTGATAGTCCGAAATTGCACTTTAAACTAAGACAGACTGTCAGTCTTTAGGAATGTTGGGGAATGGCCTATTTATGTAATCAGATACTAACCCTGGGAGGAAGCTGTCAGGCACATTCTTGTTGTGTAAGCAGCAGGCAAACTGTGCTTTATCTGACAGACAGTGTGTAAATCTGTCCATGCAAAAATCCAAATGTTTAGTTTGCTCCTAGTCACTGTAATAATCTGCTTATTTTCGTCTGCTAGAGCAATGACATCACTTAGCAGAATGTGCTGCAGACATAGGGCCCAGATAAGGCTGTGTTAGTGTCAGTCATTCATTCCGTGATTGGCAAGAAGAGAAATAGGAATTTACTAGAGGTTTGCTTTCAGCTAAAAGAATAGACAGCATGTTCTGGACAGGAATAACTATTTAGCGTGGTTATTTTACATCTTGGGAAAATGGATAGAAGACATCATGTCGAATTATAGTTTCTAGGAATAAGTAGCCTACTATATCAATAACTATTGAATAGTTATGTCCCAAAGGAATCTTCTTTGATTTGTTAAGATGCTTTTACATATGTGTGTGTGTGTGTGTGTGTGTGTGTGTGTTTCATTGACTTTTGTACGTGCTATATGTATTACCCTTTCATGTATCATTTAAAAAAAATACCTCATATTATGTCATCATTTGTTTCCTGTGAATAGTGACCTCTTCATGAATGTGGACATTTAAGAATCTGTAAATTAAACCCTATTTTTGAAGAGAAAGTGAAGTGTTTTTTTGTTTGTTTGTTTTTTTAATCTGAATATATGACTTTAAAGTCAGGGAGTTAAAAGATGAATTCAGTGTTTTCATAAATTTGTTCAGTGAGAATAGAGTACGTTTCCATGACTGAAAGATCTCTATGTTATCAAATATTAATTGTTAGCAGTGTTTTCTTTGATAATTCACTTTTGGATAAGCAGTATACCTTCAGGAATTTTCTTTTAAATTCCCATAAGATTAGATTGTTTAAAATTTTACTCAAGTCTTCAGTTTGGTTTTACCAAGTAAGTGATGTGTTTGCTAATTGTACATAATGATTCTAAACTGTATTAGTTATTTTAAGCAAAGGGGAAACCGAGTACCGGACCACGGTATTTTATGATCCATAACTTTATAGGACACATTGAACTCTCACCAGGAAAAGCTAGCTGCTGGCCAGATGAGCTGATGGTGGCATATGCCCTTGTTGGACCACCAGAGAGAGACCCCTTTGCCCAGGTCCGGGTAGCCAGAGGTGTCTGAGAGGCCCAAGAGCTTTCTAAGAATTTTAACAACAGTGGTAGGAGAGAACTAAAATATATACGAAAGCATGCATAGCTGACGCACTGATATCACCCTTTGGAATACGAGCGTAATTGCATTTCCGCTCTGTGTTCTGTACAGTTGTAGTCATCTTTATTTTGATTTAGTACGAACATACCAAGTATATTTATAGAGTACTTGACTACTGTAATTATTTACTACTTAAGCACCCGACAGTAACTTCACATAATTAGTCAAAGTTTAATTGATTTTATTACTTGTCAAAGTTAAATTGCCCAAATTTTCAAATCAGCTAATTTAGAAACATACCCCCTTGGATTATTTGATCACTGAATTTAAAATGTTACCTCTTGACAGAGCTCTGTCGCCCACTCTGTCTATACGAATCCCTGGTCAGATCCACTTACTCAGGTAAAAGTTAAAATTCAATCAGAGGACTTGTTTGCTTGATAGCAATTAACGTGTGCTAATATTGTTGCTTTTGTTGTTCCCCAGAGGAAACTCTCCTAATCATGTTTCACCTGGGCTTTTATTCTCAGTACTTTTCTTCTCCTTCTCCCGCTTCCGAGTGACTCTGTGTATATTCCTTAGTGCTTCACTGCATGTTATTGTTGAAGAGTAGTAGATACCAGTAATTGATGTAAACTTATTTATCGTGAAAAATGTTAGTGGTGTTTGGAGATGTACAACACGGATCTGTGGATATTCTGTGAGGCGGTTTTGGAGAAACGAGGACAAGTGTCTCCTCTGTCTTTCAGCATCTTTTTTTCAGTTCCAAGCTCTTAGGCAAGTTTTTGTGAATATCCTCATGGAAGTTGCAGTGGAATGCTTCGTTCTATACATAACCAGTAGATACGGATGAAGTCTCTGTTTATTCATCTGGTATTTTTGTGTTTTGCTACCCTAGTTCTCAGTCTCCGTTGAGAACGTTCAGTACAGTAATTGAGTACCTGTGACCTGGAAAGGCATCAAAACAGCTGGTTTTGGGGTGTGGGTTACAGCATGTATTCTCTGTTCTTTTGCTGTTGTTGGTGTCTTACCTTTCCAGACCTGTACTTCCTGGTTTTCTATTCTGATACAGCTGTTTCTGGAAGCTTAATTTATTAGGTGGTTGCTTTCCTTTGTTTCGTTTTTATTGTCTTAGACAAGTAAAAAAGGAGAGGTACTCAGGCCTCTGTCTCCTGGAAGTCAGGCCCCTCTGTTCCGGTGGGGAATTAACTAGCATTTGGACTGCATATGGACTCTTGGATAAAACGACAGGGCTTAAAATATGATGCACATAGAATTTCTCACCGACCGTGATGGTTGCTTGATATCCCCCAGTATATTCGATTCACTCTTCCTCAGAACCCATCTTTGCTGTCCTAGAGAGAGGTAGTCTTCCAAGTTTGAGACTTTGAGCACACCTTGTTCCTAAGACTAGACTTCATGGAAATTAGTTGAAATCAGATTTATAGGGATTTATTGTTGGGACATATTTTGGGGGTGTTTTATTCCAGCTCCATCACACCTGACATATATAGACCTTGGGGCTGAGAGAATAACCAGGGCACCAGCCACCAGCGTTGCAGCTGAGTTGGTGTCACGGCGGCTCTCTGTTCCACTTCTGTGCAATGACCTCCTTTGAGCAACTTTGTGGGTTTCAGTATGCCTTTGGGAATGTCATTTGGCAGAGTATTTTTGCCATATTTTGACCCTTTGATAAAATTTAGTTATGCACAAATATGAAAATTTTTAAATGTTTGATATATCACTTTTGTGCCCCCCCCTACGATACTACTGTGAAAGATATCAAGAAGTTGAAAATCAATGTAAATGTCCCTGAATTGTTTAGATTTCTTTAGGGAATGTGCACAGAAAGAAATAGAAAATTCTCAAAAGTTAATGAGATGGTGTGGAGTAGAACTGTGAGTGGCAAATAAGCTATAACCAGATCATGACTCTGGTGTAACACAGGGCATTAAAACGGGGTATAAAACAAGGAGAGGTCTTTAGCGAGGGCTGGTCTGATGGCCTCCAAAGTCTGTTAATATTTTTTTTATTATCGAATACCTGGAACCATCTCTTCAAAGTTGTGATTATGATCTTACTCAGGGCAAACAGGAGAGTCTTTAATTGTCGTGAACAGTATCTATGATCAGCTGTCTGCTCTACGGCATTCACGCGTAGGCTTACAAAGTCATTGGACACTGATGTCTGAGCTACCTGAATACAAATATAATGAGGCTTAGACTTCATAAATTCAAAGGCCAAAATACATCTTTCTTTCTAACGTTCTCACCCTGCCTCAGTACATATTTCAGCTCTTGTCTCTCTCTGTAGTACTTTGATTGTATGAGCTATACAATATTACGTAAGTATGACATAGAAAAGCCCCCACAGTGGATGAAAATTAGTGATTCTGGTAAATTGTATTTAAGGTTAAACCTCTTTGGGGTGCCTGGGTGGCTCAGTGGGTTAAGCATCCGACTTTGGCTCAGGTCATGATCTTGAGGTTTGTGAGGTTGAGCCCCACGTCAGGCTCTGTGCTGACAGCTCAGAGCCTGGAGCCTGCTTTGGATTCTGTGTCTCCCCCTCTCTGCCCCTCCCCCGCTCACACTCTGTCTCTCTCTGTCTCTGTCTGTCTCTGTCTCTCTCAAAAATAGACATTAAAAATTTTTTTTAAAAGAATCTGCTTATTCATATATATTTTTTAAATGTTTATTTATTTTGAGAGTGAGAGATTGAGAGCGAGCAGGGGAGAGGTAGAGAGAGAATCCCAAGCAAGCTCTGCACAGTCAGCGCAGAGCCCGATGCAGGCCTCAGTCCCCACAATTGTGAGATGATGATCTGCGCTGAAATCAAGAGTTGGCCGCTTAACGGACTGAGCCACCCAGGTGCCCCTATTCTTATATATTTTGTAACGTGAAATGTGTGCTTGTAGATGTTTCTAATACAGCAGTGCGTAATGTGGTAGGTAAAAGTTCTCTTTTCTAAAATTGAGACCCTTCCTCTTCCTCCAGGCTTCCCACTCCCCACCCGACACAGCTACTATTCACAGTCTGGTGTGAGACTCTTGCAGTTGTTTTCTGTTTATTTGTATGTGTGTGGTGTGTGTGTATTTTTTTTTTTTTGGTAAGTGACATATTAAAATAAACCTAATTCCAGGGGTGCCTGGGTAACTGTCTGTTAAGCGTGTGACTTCGACTCAGGTCATGATCTTGCGGTCCATGAGTTCGAGACCTGCATCAGGCTCTGTGCTGACAGCTGGTGAACCGGGAGCCTGCTTCGGATTCTGTGTCTTTCTCTCTCTCCGCCCCTCCCCCACTTGTGCTCTGTCTCTCTGTCTCTCGAAAATAAATAAACTTCAAAACTTTTTTTAAAATAAACAATTCTGTAAATTTTGCCCCTTTGTAATATTTAATTCATCAATTGAACAGCCATTTACTAGGTGTCTACTCTGTGCCAGGCAATGTATTGGGCCCTGGAGATACAGCAGAAAATAAATCAGGCAAACCTTGTGCTGTCATGAGCTTACATTTTGGTGTGGGGAGATATTCAGTAAACAAAATGAAAAGTCAGATATATTCCAGTATTAAAATAGTGGTGATACAGTAAAATTTTTAAGAGAGGGAAGAACCATAGGGAGGGCTGGGGTGCCAGGGGAAAGCCTTGGAGAGAAGGCGGCAAGCGAGTCAAGAGGGGCTGAGCCACAGGAGTACTTGAGGCCCAAGGAAGAGTCTCGCGTGTGTCCCACCGGAAGGAGAGCGCGGGCCGTGGCCAAGTGCCGCGGGGGCCTGTGTGCCAGGAGCGAGGCGCAGGACGGGAAGGAGGAGTTCGTGGGAGCTCGGGCCACACGAAGGTCTGGAGGACTCTGCAAGGACTTTGACTTTTTCTTCTGTGCGGGATGAGAAGGTCTGGCATGGTCTGGCAGAGGTGTTAACAGAAGCGCTGTCTGCGGGGTGCAGACCCTCGGCCGAGTGGTAGGAAGGTGGACGGGATGGCAGAGGCAGGGGAGGTTCTCGCTGTGATCCTGCCACGAAGGGACGGTGCTTTGGGCCCTGGCAGTAGCGGCAGAGGAGACGGAGGTGTCCACACCCTGAGTATATCTAGGAAGCACAGCCCACAGGCTTCACTGATAGGTTGGATGAGAAAAGGATGAACGGACGATGCCGAGATTTGGGCCTGAACAACGGGAGGGATGAAGCCATGTCGTTAACTAGCTAGGCAGAAACGAGCAGGTGCCACTGGTGGACATCGGGAGCTAGGTTTAGACACATTCAATTTGAGAAAGCTGTTAGGCAAGCTGCTGGATTCGTCGGGTGGTCAGCTGAATACAGGCCAGACCTCAGAGAACACCTCAGAGCTGCAGTGTGAACTCAGAGGGCAGAATACACACCACCAAAGGACTGAGTACAGGTCCAACCGAAGAGGCATAAGGACCAGACCCTACATGGTGTCTTTGGGCGGACGGGGGGTGCAAAGGTGAGTGCTGAGGATCACCAGAGGGCTGTGTTGTCGAGTCAGGAAGTGAGCGTGCGTCCGGGGACGGCTCTGTGCTGGTTGCTCACGCGTCTCAGGCTGCCAGGTGCACGTCCAGGCTTACTCTTGAGTAGGAGTCTGATACTGACGACCCTGGTGCGCCGAGCTGGTTACGGGAGGACAGGACCGCGGTCCTGGCTGCCGGGCATGCCGGGCTCTGGTGCAGCGACGTAGGTTCTGCTGGGGCAGCTGGCCCTTCCTGCGGCCCGGGGAGGCCTGCCCGTCGCGGAACTCTCCCTGCTCCTCCTGCTCCCGAAGCTGCCTTATTACTACCTGAGGTGAAATAGCTTTTTGGACTCTACTGCATTTCCATGTATTTTACTCTGAAAGGTCTTTAAAAAAGAGATAATGGTATAAAGCGTTGAGCGGTTTGTTTTCTTTGTATCACAAAGTCTAAACTAGCCAGCTCTTTGCCTTTCCTTTCCGTTCTTTCCCAGCCCATAACGGAAAAGTCGTTTTTGTCACTAACATCGTTTTGGTAGTTCAGTTACTTCTGTATCGTAGCCTCCCTAACACTATCCCTATGCCAAGCGTGAGTATATTTTATCACCTACATCTTTCTAGTTGTTTTCGCTTATGCGCTTTAATTATATGGGAAAGAACTGTAGTCTAGTATTTTGAATGCTGGAAGGCAGATCATAAATGATAATGGCAACCCATAGAGTCTTGAGGTGTCGAAGATTTGAAAAATTAGTATGGGTGATCTACATATGCGATGTTTATAGATGCCTGTCTGAATTTGCCTTTTCAAAATAATTTAGAATATACGAGATGTAGATGAAATCCACAAATCTGTTTTGTGAAAAGAAGAATCCATAGCTGCACACATTCAATTTTGTAAAATAAATAATTCTGTTTTGTGTTGCGAGGAAGCTAAGGGAATTGCTTTGCCTTGAATTTGAGAATCTTTCCCATCGGCGTATACCTCGAATCTGCGCGCACAGCCTGGTTTCACTCCTGCTTCATTACAGGTGACTCCATACCCACTGTGTACAGGCCACGTGGAAGAAGGGGCAAGGAGCCTACTAGTAGTTTGTTAACAGCTTGCTCTCAGGTGGATCACATTAACTTTAAAACCCTTAAAACCTTGTTTTTTTATGTTAATCCAATGTTAGCACTTTCCCTTGAGCCTGTGATTTTAGAAAGGAACAGATCAAATCCCTTATCACGTGATCTTTCTATAGATTTGAATGTCAGAATATTATGATTTAAAGCAAGCTGTGATCCGTGTCAGGCTCTACAGTGTCCACGTTGAGTGCGTCTGCTGAACTCACATTGTGCCTCGGTGATGCTCCAGTGCACAAATACCCTGGGATATTTACTCTGGAGTGTGCTGTAACTGCTGCTCTTCGGACTGAGGTCTCAGAAAGGGTCAATTTTGTACTGAACTCCGAGATTGCTGGGCAATACATCTCAACCCTTCCAGCTAATCTTACCTTGAGCTCAAATGGTTCCCTAGATCATCCTGACATGCTGGAAGGCCGAGATGATGACAAAGGCCAAGACAATGAAATACCTAAGTTTGGAAAGGCTGCCTTTCCCAGCTCCAGCAAATCACAGTCACCACCAGGTTGGACAGTCCTTTCTAAATCTGGAAAATATATTCAAATGTCTAGAAATCCTGTTTCTGTAATAGACACATAAAGACCTACAGGATATTTGCTAGCATTTAAGACGCATGGGTCTATGGAACACGTTCCAGTATTGCAATAATATCTTTTAGGAAAAACAAATACTAGTCGTGCATGTGTTGAAGGTAAATTTTAACTTGTTTGGTAGAAAGACGTAGTTTATTCACTTCAACTTAATCTGTTGTATGTCTGAGTCCTGTAAGAAGTCATTTGGGATAGTGATACTCTATTGTCCCTTAACTAAGAACAACGCACCCGTTTAGAGAGTTGAATACACTGGGTATCAGTTATCGGTTCTAACAGGGCTATAGTATTAGCAGACTTGAATTTCCTATGTTAGAGGTATAATCCAAGCACAACTTACGATCAATCATGTTGTCTTCAGCTTATTAATTTTGTTGAGGAAGATGGTTACTCTTTTTAAACCACCCTGGTAGGTCTTTATTGGAGAGGATTACTGGCAGGGGACTCGAAGTAGGAAACTGTGGCTTTCTTATTGTTGCTGTTTTAAGTCACTGTGAAATGATAGATCGTTCTCTTGATTTACTATTTATAGAATACCAGTGATCTAACTGTGATACAGAATGAAGAGATGTCCTGTGCCCAGTATTTTTAAAAATATTGATGTGGGTACACACCAGGAATAAGAATTACATAGTCCTACGGAGGCTCAGAGAGGCTGTCCATGGCCAGACGCTAACTTCTCTTTCCCCAGCACCATGAATGTCTGGACCCAACATTATTTCTGAATCCGTGGCATGCAAGAAACTGAGCAACATTGCTTCTATGAAACTACCAGCTTTATTAACAAAAGGGGATTGGAATTTATTCTATAGAGATATGCAGGGCTTTTCTATAATGTATGCCTGTCCTTGTAAAATTTCATGCAGTCATGCTAATGAAACATTTTCTTGATATGGTATTATAACACTATAGTATAAGACCTTATTACGACTTTTATAAACTCTGTATGAATCAGAGTTTTTTGATGGGTAGCACTGTGACAGTTTGTCTGATTTGGGACAAAAGTTCTTGTTCATACTCAGCTTCCATTAATATATCAGTTGTGTTTAACTTTAATACACTAAAATTTTAAAAGAAAATTAGTTCATTTTGTAGTTGATTTTTTTTTTCTCTTAGTGCTTTTCTCCTTTCCATAAGCCTGTTTTTGGTTTTACTGGTAAAATCTATCATGTTTCTATTTGTTAATCAGTTCACTCTAATACAGTAACTGGTGAGAGTGTCATCTGAAAACTGAGCAAAATGCTTTTCCCGTCGACATGTAAGTGTGATCTCGTTTCTTAGCTCTCAAGTAACATTTTCATGGCGTCTACAGGTATGTTGCTTGAAGGACAGCTGTTGTCTTAGCGCGAACGTGCTGTTTGGAAGACTGCAATACTTGGTCAGATATAAAAGTGAGCTCATCATAAAGCTCAGGTGTGAACGTTGTTGTGGTAGGTTTGTTTCTTCTTTTTCCCCAGACATGCGCTGTTTGTGGCTTGTATGTATACATACTGCATCTGAGTGGTCATGGGCACTCGTGAAGGGTAAAGGCACATTCACCTCCTTAGCAAATTATAATCAAATAATCGTGAGAAACAAGCACTGAAGAGACATAGGAAGGGGAGAAAGAGAAACAATAGATCGGTGGTTCCTTTTGTCCTTTCAAAGCCAAATTCCTCTCTCTGGTGATTGGGATCGTCTTAATCTGACTCTGCTTGGATTCAACGTCTTTACCTCTCTCTTCCGTGCAGTGTGCTCCCCGCACCCCCTACGGGGCTCGGGTGATTGGCTCAGGGCTCACACTCACCACCTGGCCGGGTCTGCCTGTCTCTGCTCCTGAGCTGGAGCTTGTCAGCGCCTGCTCCCTGCCTTACTGATGTCTGCTCTGTTCTTTCAGGCTCACCTGAAGCCCCACCTCATCCGTGAAGTCTTTCTGGCGATTTCAGTCAGGAGCCACCACACCAGTGCTTTTTGTAAACATCTTTTAAGGCCTCTTTTAAAAGCCCAACATAACGTGGTGCTTTTGTGTTCTAATTCTTTCACTGAACCTAGTGTCGACCGTTAAATCATAGGCTTCTTTTGCAGAGACATGTATGTCTTCATAGGTTTGAACATAGCACAGGTCATTTCTAGACACACAGTAGGTGGTAATACCTAATTTTTTTTTTTTATTGATCACTTGATACAGAAGTAGCTGAATGATTATAATTTGAAGATTGTTAGGATTGTGTTCTCAATGTCCGAAGACAAAACAATAGTCAAGGCATTTGTGATGAAGCTTTAAATGAAATTTGAAATTCCTTTTGTCAATTTATCTCAGATTAGTTGTATTAATAAGAGCAATGATTTAACAGAAATTCTCTTTGTATGGTCTTTAAATAGTAATATTAGTCCTTTATTTGTAAGTGCTATTTTAACCTTCCTTACATAAATCCAGTGTTTTCTTCCCTAACCTGAAGCGATAAAATCTCATTTAGTCCAGAGTAGAGGATTTTGGCAATTTAATATATGTCTTGTTCTTCAGGACTTGACTTCTATGGTTAGTTAAAATTGTTTCAACTTCCCAAGCCCTCCAGGTCTGGGAAACCCTTGAAAGGGGGTAGTTTGAAGTGGAGGGGGCAGCCTGTGACGGGAATAGGTCTCATATGCGGTGTAATTCCTTCCACCTGTTCTTTTCGTGTTGGTGTTTTTAGAGCCATGCAGGAAACATAAACTCTTTCAGGACTAAACCAACTTCTCAGGCCCTGAGAAGGGGACTTAGTGGAGCTTTGTTTTCAGCGTTCGATTCGGGTTCTGTTGCCCTGTGTAGATCAGGGTGTTGGGGGGCATTGGGGGGTGGCGGGAACGTGACCTATCATCTAAGCCAGGGATTGGCAAACTACGGCCTGCATGCCAGATCAGTCGCACTAACGGTGTGTGAATAAAGTTTTATTGGAACAGAGCCACGCTGCTTTGTTTATTTGCTGTCTATGGCCGCTTCTGTCCTAAGGAGGCAGAGATGAGTATTTGTATCAAAGACCTGATGAGTCGCCATGCTATGGAGAAGATGTTTACTGTCCTTGACACAGAGCTTTTCCAAGCCCCTGATGGAAGATAGCTCTGTGCTGGTGAGCATTGGGTACAGCACACGCTGGGGAGTGGGAAAGATTACAGCCAAGCTTCACGGGATGGTTTTGGGTAGACCTGAGTTTATGGTCTCTTTGACAAAGAAAAATTTCATGGGAATGAGATTTTGAAGGATGAATTCAAATCTCTGAGGGCATAGCCGTTGTAATCCTTGAATGTTTTTCTTCGGAATGAGTCATTCTCTTGGTTCTTAGTAGACTAAAGCAACCTGGGATTAATATTCTGCTTAATGCTCCTCCCAGAAGTAATTTTGACACAAAGCTTTTCAACCTTGGGATTGGATTGAAAGAGCCGCAAAATATATTTCACAGCTTTTAGAATCTGAATGATATCTTAAGAGGTTTTAAAATGACAGGCTTTGGTGTGAGTGAGGTTAAATTTCTTTTCCAACTAGTTAACAAGGATCTAGCTTGTTAATTAGGCTAATTATCACCTGTTCAGGGCAAAAATGCACTCAAGACTGTTGGCTTAAGTAGCAGGCTCCCTTGCTGTATAAAAGCCCGGGAGGCAGTGGGAGGGGCGGTCCAACTTTCATCTGTAAGCCACACGTAAAGCCTGAAGAGTTGAATTTAGTAAATGGAACCTTTCTAATCTTAGGGCTTTGTGGCTTCTTGATATAAATCATGCTCGTGTTTTATATATAATCAGAAACAGGCCACTCTCCCAGTCTAGCCTTGTTTAAGTAATCTGGATACTAGCATTATCATGTAATAACTTCGGTTTCAGGTTATAACTTCATTCATTGAGTCAGAGTTTTTATTTGGACTTTGTACACATATACATGCACACAAATGTTTGGAAGGAGATGGTCAGAGGGACGTCGAGTGTCTTCATAGTTACTATTTACCTGTCAGTGTACCTTTTTGATTACTCAATTCAGAGAAAAACACTGATTATTTTCCATGCAGTTTAAAGTTGGGCATTACACATAAACACATGTGTAGTACTTTGAAACTTCATAGAAATAAGATGAGTAAGATTACTGTGGGCTAATACTGGGGTATTTTAATATGGATTTAGTGCCCGTTTCTCATGAATCGGTCTAAAAGCAGTATTGTGTATTTTTACTCAGATGTCTCCCGGGCCTAAATAACAGAGGCATCTCACAATTCTGGTGCTTACAGATACCGCATCTGTTACATGGCAGAATGTCCTGAACTTTGTCATCTTGCTTTGTTATCCTTGGGGGTACCTTTTCAGCATAAGACGCTCACGTGAATTAATTGAGCGTCATGGTTGCTCTTCGGTGGTTGTCGTTCTGTGCCTTTTATGTGCTGCTTTGTTCAAGGAAGTGATTGTTTTCAGTTACGTTTGCAGCTCAGCAGAATTTGTGCGGTAGCCCTACTGCGCAAAGATTCCATCATACTCTGTTTTCATTTCATCTCTCAGTGTATGGTTATATAATCATTAAATTATAATAATTTTAATAAGAGGCTTTTATTTCAAAGAAACTGCCTGAGCATCGGTAGCATTTGAGGAACTCAGAAATTGTGGAAACAAATTCATTAGTGTGGTGGATGGTTTTGGTAGGAATCAGACACACCTGGCCTCGTCCCAGTTCTGTGCTCCGTTTTTCCCCATAAAGACCAGCAATGCTTGTCAGTTATGCTTTTGCAGCCTCAGTTGGGCTTTACTGGAATAGTTTTGAACCAGTCAACACCTTTGTTTCACAGTTTTGAGAGATAATAACTGCATGATTAGTTAATATTTTGACAAAGTTGAGCTTACTCTTCTATTAAAATTTTATTTGTAGCACACCAGATCGCGTTCATTGCTGTGCTTTTTTTTGTAGATGTGAATTTGTGTGATTTATTAATTTGACAAGAGTGGTCCAAGGAGTCATGTAGAGAAGATAAGAAATATTGCTTGATTGTGTAATTAAAATGTCCATTTTGAATTGTGAAAAATTTCAAAAGGCAAAGGAAGCATTTGGGAAGATGTTAACATATGGCCATATTTGCTTTGAATTCCTTCTCTTTTCAAAATGACAAACTTGTAACACAGTAGCAAACACTGTCCCATACGCATGCCCTCACCCCTCTTGTCAGACGCCTTGGTGTCATGTGCAGGCTTTTGCATGTGGGCTTCATAGGTTTGTATTTAATACTTTTTTTTTTTCCTGAATGGTACTGTTCTGTGCCCAACTTGTTTTGTTTTAATGCGGTTACGTTTTTGAGATTGCCAATAAACGTACCCCTAGGTGATGCATTTTTCTACATTATCATGTCCCATTTTGTGATTAAACCCACTATTTATCTACTCCCCAGCTGCCGGATATTTAAGATTGTTTACATTTTAATGGGGATGACTTTTTTTTTTTTTTATCTGCCTGTGCTCGTGCCAGAGTTTCCCAATTGTGCATACCTAGACTTGAGCTTTCTGGAAGAGAGGTAGGGATGTCTACAGCTTTAAAAGGCATTGCTGTAGCAATTATATCCTAAATTATCCTGGATTGGAGAGATTAGAAAAGAACACAAAAGTATACTAGTGATACCTCTTACTGTATGTATTTAAAAAGTATAAAGTGATAGAGCACCAAAGTATCAAAATACCCTGGTCTTCATAGGTCGGTGGAATATGTGCAGAGTTTTCATTAAGTTACTAGTAAGTGGAATGAATAATCCACCTAATAAGGTTTTAAATATTTTAAATAACATTTAAAAATATAATTTGAAGACTGGGGCGCCCGGGTGGCTCGGTCGGTTAAGCGTCCGACTTCGGCTCAGGTCATGATCTCACGGTTCGTAAGTTTGAGCCCCGCATCAGGCTCTGTGCTGACAGCTCAGAGCCTGGAGCCTGCTACAGACTCTGTGTCTCCCTCTCTCCCTCTGCCCCTCCCCTGCTCGTGCTCTCTTTGTCTCTCAAAAAATAATAAAAAAAGTAAATAATTTATATTAAAAAATACATAATTTGAAGAAGATGAATATAGACTCTCCTGTTAGGATGCTTACCTCATGTAGTAATAGGGAAAAATAAAGTTAAGGACAGATCTCAAAAAAGTAGTTCTATATTTTGACATAACCTGTGTGCTCTTTAAGCATTCAAAGC
The DNA here is from genome assembly GCF_022079265.1 of Lynx rufus. Lineage (NCBI taxonomy): Eukaryota > Metazoa > Chordata > Mammalia > Carnivora > Felidae > Lynx > Lynx rufus. The sequence goes on along the minus strand of NW_025814835.1, from coordinate 4,299,518 downwards.
CAGACAGCTGTAATAGAGTTTCTGTAAGGCAGAAGCATCTATTAAGATAATGGTATGATCATATATTTCAACTCCCAATCGATTCTGTGGTTTTACTTTGTACATAACACCGAGTGACACCCCTGTGAGAACTTCTCCTTTTGTTATGTGTCTAACAACGAGGATATCATATACTCATTTCAAAATTTTAAGTCAAGAGGTGTGGGTTTTATTTAGTCTTGGCTCTGCTGTTACATATCATGACAGGAGTGACTTCCAAGAAGACAGGTTCCCCACAAGATTTAGCGGAGAGACCAAACAGGGCCCAGAGCCATTCCAAGTGTGGCAGGGGTACCAAGGAGAAGACAGCACACATAACCAGAAATCTAAAAAACCTATCGTGAATGTATCAGAAAATGCTTAGAATTTACTTTGGAAGCCTTATAAACTTACTCTAAAAGATGAACCCTTAGCTGACTTTCATAGTTACCCACATGCAAAAGGGCTTTATTCCAAAAAGTTAGACATCTCAATCCCTGGAAGCCAGGAATTTTGTAATGACATCTCTTGGTAGGAACTGGTACAGGTGTTATGTGTAACATTCTACATTTAAAATTGTTTCCCTCAAAATGTGCAGATCATTAGTACATTGTCTTCAGATTCCCACATTTTTGAGAAGTCTGGTATCATTTTGATTTCTTTTGCTTGTGACATTTTTTTTCCCCTTTGAAACCTTTTAAGATCACCTTATATCCGGTAGAAGCATCTAGTGAAGGCTGAGGAAAGAGAAAGTAACAAAATGCCTTTTCTCAATACAAGTCTTACAGCACTATTTGGCATTTTGAACTTTCTATTAAATATTATAAAATAGCCAGATTATGTAAGACCTGGAAATGGTGTTGAGGCTCACCTACTCTTCTCCCAGAGATGGCTTTCTCAATGCTACATTTGTCATTCCTCTGCTATGGCCTGTGATACGATTTTTTAAAAATTTAACTTATAAATGTTTTAAGGTTTAAAAAATTTATATAAGAACTTTAGAATACCAAAGGAGTGTACCGGAACAAATACAGAAAACGTGGACTTTATACATACATCTAGGTGCTAGGTATGCAGTTATATCATGTTCTGCATGTTTGAAATACTCACCTTGTAAAATAAGCCCAGATGCTGAGGAAGGTGACGGGACCAAACGGCATGAGAATCGGGAGCGCCAGGCAGCCTGCGTAGCCCGTGTTGCCGTGGCGCAGAGATCTCCCATTCTGACTCGGGGTCTGGTGAGACCAAGTAAAGGATGAAACCTAAATCACCAGTGTAGTTCATCCGGTCCGTCCGGAATTATTTGTAGAGCACCACCACGTACCTCGAACTTGGATGGGCCTTAAGGAGATGAGGTGAACCAGACGCCATCTTACTGTTGTGTGCTTCTCTCGTTTACCCTTCTAGGTTGTAACCTTTCCATAGTTGTCACTTCTGGTCTTGCCACAGCCTTCAACTGACCTACTAGAAAACTCTCTTCACACTGAAAGAGGAGGCTACCGTGTTTTTACCAAACAGACTTCTTTTAATATACCATAAATCCAGTTACGCAAGAAGTTTCTCATGGAAGACCACCAAGGGGGATAGAAAACCATTAATAACATTGGACCCAGCCTGATGTAGGTCACTGGGCTTCACCCTTGTCACTGGGAAACTCGATGGCCTCCTCAAGGTGGTGGCAGGCAATCAGAGTCACAGTGAATGTGGTCTGCCAAGGCCTGCCACTTCCAGTGCTGAGACCCTCTTCGAGCATTCTCTCCCCAGGTCCTCCCTGCCTCTTCTCCGTATCCATTTGCCCCTGCCTCTTAACATCCAAATTAAGTGCCACCCCTGGGAAGCCTTCTTTAATCTGCCCCACCCCATTAATTACTGCTTCTTTTAAATTTATGATGGCATTTTACATTTTCTTTTTTATGTCATTGAGGTTATTTTTGTGAATGGCTTTTCTCCCTTGATAGCCTGTGATTTTCTTAAGAGCCAAATCTAACTTTTTTTCGTCT